>NC_139653.1:8225115-8260115 GCF_951799395.1 Argentina silus | reverse complement strand
CGTTCCACCACATCCCAAAGGTGCTCTATTGGATTGAGATCTGGTGACTGTGGAAGCCATTGGAGTACAGTGAACTCATTGTCATGTTCAAGAAACCTGTTTGAGATGATGTGAGCTTTGTGACATGGTGCGTTATCCTGCTGGAAGTAGCCATCAGAAGATGGGTACACTGTGGTCATAAAGGGATGGACATGGCCAGCAACAATACTCAGGTAGGCTGTGGCGTTTAAACGATGCTCAATTGGTACTAAGGGGCCCAAAGTGTGCCAAGAAAATATCCCCCACACCATTACACCACCACCACCAGCCTGAACCGTTGATACAAGGCAGGATGGATCCATGTTGTTTACGCCAAATGTCGCAGCAAAAATCGAGACTCATCAGACCAGGCAACGTTTTTCCAATCTTCAATTGTCCAATTTTGGTGAGCCTGTACGAATTGTAGCCTCAATTTCCTGTTCTTAGCTGACAGGAGTGGCACCCAGTGTAATCTTCTGCTGCTGTAGCCCATCTGCTTCAAGGTTTGACGTGTTGTGCATTCAGAGATAGTCTTCTGCATACCTTGGTTGTAACGAGTGGTTATTTGAGTTACTGTTGCCTTTCTATCATCTCGAACCAGTCTAGCCATTCTCCTCTGACCTCTGGCATCAACAAGGCATTTTCGCCCAGAGAACTGCCACTCACTGGATATTTTCTCTTTTTCGGACCATTCTCTGTAAACCCTAGAGATGGTTGTGTGTGAAAATCCCAGTAGATCAGCAGTTTCTGAAATACTCAGACCAGCCCGTTTGGCACCAACAACCATGCCAGTTCAAAGTCACTTGAATCACCTTTCTTCCCCATTCTGATGCTCGGTTTCAACTTCAGCAGGTCGTCTTGACCATGTCTACATGCCTAAATGCATTGAGTTGCTGCCATGTGATTGGCTGATTAGACATTTGTGTCAACGAGCAGTTGAACAGGTGTACCTAATAAAGTGGCCGGTGAGTGTACATATATACAGTTAGGTCCGTATGTATTTGGACTCTGACACCATTTTTGTTATTTTAGCTGTTTATCAAAACATATTCAAGTTACAGTTATATATGAATATGGGCTTAAAGTGCAGACTCTCGGCTTTAATTTGAGGGTATTCACATCCAAATTGGAGGAATGGTTTAGGAATTACAGCTCTTTAATATGTAGCACCATTTTTTTCAAGGGACAAAAAGTAATAGGACAATTGACTCAAAAGCTGTTTCATGGACAGGTGTGAGCTATTCCTTTGTTATTTCTTTATCAATTAAGCAGGTAAAAGGTCTGAGTTGATATTCCAAGTGTGGCATTTGCATTTGGAAGCTGTTGCTGTGACCGCACAACATGCGGTCAAAGGAGCTCTCAATGCAAGTGAAACAGGCCATCCTTAGGCTGCAAAAACAAAAAAGAGAGATAGACCATGAAGAGAGATATAACATTAGGAGTGGCCAAATCAATCAAATCAATTTGATACATTCTGAGAAAAAAAGAACACACTGGTGAGCTCGGCAACACAAAAAGGCCTGGACGTCCACGGAAGACAACAGTGGTGGATGATCTCAGGATCCTTCACATGGTAAAGAAAAACCCCTTCACAACATCCAGCCAAGTGAAGAACACTCTCCAGGAGGTAGACATATCATTATCCAAGTCTACCATAAAGAGAAGACTTCACAAGAGCAAATACAGAGGGTTCACCACAAGGTGCAAACCATTCATAAGCCTCAAGAATAGAAAGGCCAGATTAGACTTTGCCAAAAAACACCTAAAAAAGCCAGCCCAGTTCTGGAACAGCATTCTTTGGACAGATGAAACTAAGATCAACCTGTACCAGAATGATGGGAAGAAAAAAGTATGGAGAAGGCTTGGAACTGCTAATGATTTGAAGCATACCACATCATCTATAAAACACGGTGGAGGCAGTGTGATGGCATGGGCATGCATGGCTTCCAATGACACTGGATCACTAGTGTTTATTGATGATGTGACAGAAGACAGAAGCAGCCAGATGAATTCTGAAGTGTTTAGGGATTCAAGATTCAACCAAATTCAGCAAAGTTGATTGGACGGTACTTCACTGTACAGATGGACAATGACTCAAAACATACTGTGAAATCAACCCAGGAGTTTTTTAAGGCAAAGAAGTGGAATATTCTGCAATGGCCGAGTCAATCACCTGATCTCAACCCGATCGAACATGCATTTCACTTGCTGAAGACAAAACTAAAGGCAGAAAGACCCACGAACAAACAACAACTGAAGACAGCTGCAGTAAAGGCCTGGCAAAGCATCACAACGGAGGAAACCCAACATTTGGTGATGTCCATGACTTCAGGCAGTCGTTGCCTGTAAAGGATTCTCGACAAAGTATCAAAAATGAACACATTATTTATGATTATGTTAATTTGTCCAATTACATTTGAGCCCCTGAAAATAGGGGACTGTATAAAAATGGTTTCATACAATATTTTTGTTCAACCCCTTGAATTAAAGCTGAAATCTGCACTTCAATTGAATCTCGATTGTTTCATTTCAAATCCATTGTGGTGTCATACAGAGCCAAAATTATGAAAATTGTGTCACTGTCCAAATATTTCCGGACCTCACTGTATATGTATATTCACACCTGCCTGTGTGTGTTAGAGCATGGCTCTGCTGCTGTGTGTAGTGTGTTTCTGTGTGTGTGTGTTTGTTTCTGTGTGCGTGCGTGCGTGCGTGCGTGCGTGCGTGCGTGCGTGCGATGCCATGAGAAGATTTTAACTGTTATCATTAAGAATGTATACCATACTTGCTGTTGTGTGCTGTGGACATTGCCAGAATCGTAATCCCCTTCCTCTTCACTTGCATTCAGAGCAAAGCATTGCCACGAAACCACAATGTTTTATATCTGTCAGCTGCAAATGAAAGGTTTATTTTGGACATGCTCAGCAACCATGGCCAGAGATATCTGCAAAAACATTTGATAATAAACATCAAGTGATGACAATGCCTCCACACAATCTCTGGTTTTCGCCTTTCTGTCTTGTTCTTTTTTTTTTCAAGTTTTGCTCAGTATATGTACCGATGAATTGTCAAATTGTTTCTGGGGAATTGTAGTTTACAGTTTCATAGTAATATAGAAATGTAGTTTTATGGAAAACAGTATATACCAGTTTAAAGAAGTCCCTGGTAAATGGCTGTGTGTCAAGTGTAGATGATATTTGAGAGTCCAAGATCTAATCTCCTTTATATACAACTATAGGTCATTGCTAGTCCTCACTGCCCCACTAGTCACCATCCAGGCAGCCCAGGAGCCTTATGCAACCCAATCAAGCTCTATTTAAGGAAATCAAGTCAAATAAACTGTGATGTGAACTCCTCAAATGAGCTCTGTTATATAAGCGAGTGAAGTTGCTTCATAGATGAGTTACTCTTGGATGGACGTTGATTCTCAAGGCCTGTGTATATTTTCATTACCCTTGGAATAGCATTGCCAATGGGCTCCAAACAGAGAAGAGGCAGGGGGGCCGAGGGAGGAGAGGAGAGGAGAGGAGAGGAGAGGAGAGGAGAGGAGAGGAGAGGAGAGGAGAGGAGAGGAGAGGAGAGGAGAGGAGAGGAGAGGAGAGGAGAGGAGAGGAGAAAGGAGGAAGGGAGAACCTTAGAGAAGGAGGAGAGCTGTGGGGAGGGATACTGGATAAAACTGTTTCTTTCTATTGTTTTGGTGAAGGGTTTACAGTTAAACACAAAACTCATATCAAGTAAACTCTTTCCCCCAGGTAGAATGCTGGGCTGTCTGTGTATTGTGGGTTTGTGACTAACATGCCTCGCCACTCTGTCTCGCCTTGTTATTTTTGGCTGCCATGAAGAATGCAATCAAGTTCCAACATGACAGGCCAGATACCACCTTTAAAGTAAAGTTTGGGTTTTCAGTGTTTGCATGTTTTTGCTCGCAAACACTGTCAGAGGTTGTACACAGTGCATACTGGTCTGATGTATAATGCTATCAGCGCCACTGGAGAAGACTGTAAAGCTGATGTAGACATCATTCATACAGTATGCTCTAAAACTCCCACCTGTTGGTGAGTGTGTGTGTGTTATGAAGGGTTTCAGGAAGCGATGGCACTTCCACTAAGCCCTTTGGCTTGTTCCATCTACAGTACTCAGCATAACATTGACATTGGCAGGGCGTTGAGTGCTCGGAATAGGCAGAAGATGATCTTTTCCCAAACTCAGTGGGAACCAGACTAAACCTGCTCGACCCTGTCTGAGGTTGTGACAGAGTGAAGAGGAGTGATGATGATATGATGATGATGATGATGATGATGATGATGATGATGATGATGATGATGATGGCTAGGAGTGGGATATCCAAAGCCATCAATGGAGCCATCAGTACGTACTTAGTGCTTAGGGAGACAAGAATGCATACACTACTCACTTGACACCCCATTTCCATCACAGGGCTGGAAACTCCTGCTGTCAGGGAATTAGACTTCAAAGTGTGTATCTACATTATAGACCTGTTCTATCAAAACATCAAATTCTGATTGAAATCCTGCTTTGGTGAAACTATCCTGTTCAGGATCCTGCAAGTAAGAAGAATCCTGGTGAAGATCCTGTATGAACCATTTTCCTGATAAGATCCTGTACATGACTCCTTTCCTTTACAAGGAATTTCCTTAACAAGATTCTGTATCATTGTAAGATTTAACTAGGATCCTTAATCTTAACAGGATATTGGAGAGGTGATCCTACTCAAAGCTAGGATCTTGGCCAGGATCTTGTTCCTAATTGAGATCCTGTAAGATCTTTAAATATCTTAATTTTCTAGCAGGGAGGTTAAAGGGGAACACCAGGGACATAGGGACATTTATAATTGTGATTCAGTGGTAGACAAACTTGTCATAGATTGCACCTCTCTCCTTCAGTGAGAGCCATTAAGCACGGATCAAAGAGGCGTTGTCATAGTTACATGGCCTCCTCCACTGTAGCGGTAGATTTATCATAATAAACATTTTGTCATATATGTATATGTATATCATATATATATACTTATATATATTTTGTGACCAAGCCCCTTTGATCGGTGCTTAGTGGCTCTCCATATTTCACTTTTGTCCCTGGGATATCTGAGAGACTTCCATGGGCCCATCAGAGTCTATATCTCTGCGTTTTGATCTCATTACTATTTTGGACTAATTGCTAGCTACAGGAGAGAGAGAGAGAGAGAGAGAGAGAGAGAGAGAGAGAGAGAGAGAGAGAGAGAGAGAGAGAGATACTGACTACAGAGGCCACATAGAGGGAAGTTGATCTGTTATGTAACTCTGACAATGTCACCAACATTCTCACTAATGGCATAGATAAGATACTGTCTTTCTAGAGATAAATATGCCAATCCCCACCCCCACCCCTTACAGCCTTTCTCTCTGATCTCTGCCCTCCTGTCTTCCTGGAGCTGAGCTCAGCACTGATAGTCCTGGTGCCCTGGTGTCCTGGCCCTTGCCGCCGGCTGCCGGATGTGGAAGTGTCAGTGGGCCGGCCGGACTTGGTAGTGGCCTGACCCATGACCAGCCCCAGGTTTCACTCTAGGTCCGTCTCTCTGTATCGCCATCCCTACATGTGTTTCCTGTTGTTCCAGCCTGAGCAGGCCCATTCTGACAGCATAGGGCCTTTTCCTGATGCTTTGTTAGGGATCGCTCTGGGAATGAATTAAATTTAGGTGTATTTGACAGAGGCCCCCTGTCCGTGTGGTGTGTGCCATGGCCGATACCGTCGAGCCTCATAAAAACTGGCCCCATTTTTACACCTCCTCCCACTAACGAAATGTACAGCCTATGAGAGTCACTTAGCAAGAAGCAGAGGATCTGTTTCTCCACAACTGTCATGGCAATGTGTGTGTGTGTGTGTGTGTGTGTGTGTGTGTGTGTGTGTGTGTGTGTGTGTGTGTGTGTGTGTGTGTGTGTGTGTGTGTGTGTGTGTATGTATGCTTGCGTGCATGTGTGCCTGTGTGTACATTGTGTACAATGTGCTCATACCGGGTATTATGAGGCCCATGCAGGAGACATTCAATTGGATGGCAACGGAGACATAGAATATTAAACAGTGGAAAATCTGCTCTTATTTTTAAATTGTTTCTAATTATCCTCATGAGATTCAGACCAGGCCAGGTTGACTTTGTTTCTATTCCCTCAGATTTTTTCCCTGTACATCTTATTTGTATTAGCTAACCAAAGAGGCCACAATGTATGAGACTTCATTGGAAGCAGCTTTGTGCTATTTCAAAACCCACGAGTCATCTTCTGCTCTCAGGGCTCTGTTCCTCTGGTGGGATCTCAACGGAGATGTTTTGTTCAGAGTTTTTAATTGAAACGATACCGTACCGTGCGTGGTTACTCAATGTCAAACCCAACTTTTTTGTAGGTCTTGGGGCCCTGTGTTGCATGAATGTTTTCCATCAGGGGAACGTGTTAATTTACGGTGTGGTGAAAAAGTGACAGCTCAGCGTTTTATTCTGCCCCCCCCCCCATTCCCCACCCCCCACACACACACATACACACACATACACACCAACACCCCCACCCCACCCCTCTACTGACACAGCACTTATGTGCCAGTGTTCCACAGCCAGCCCTGTGACATCACAGCACAGCTCATCTCGATAAACGTCAAAACATTCCCAGGCAGCGCAACAAGGGCCTGGCTGAATGGCTTCCATATGGGATGCATATCCTTGGTTCCCCATGGGGGACTGATGAGGACTGGGAATGGGGGGATGGGGGGATGGGGGGATGAAGGCAGGGGAAGGCTTATCTCCCTAAGAGATAATCAAATCTGGCTTTCTTCTTCTATGGCATGAGTTTCACCACAGCCTAGCTGTTCTTCCAAATGTATCATCTTATCTCTGGAGTGAAGATTGTTCATCAGGTCGTCTGTCCACCCCCCCACCCCCACCCTCTCTCTCACTCTGTCTCGATGTGTGTTTGGGATACAGGAAACAGAAACTCGATCCCCTCGTTCTGCTGCTCTCCTTCCAGCCACCACAGGTTTGGTTTGGCGGCCATCCAGCCAGCTGCCTGACACTGTTGCATGGGAACATCCTGCCTGCTTCAGAGGGCTCCTCCTTACCCCCTGTACACACATAAACACATAGGCAAGCACACACACACACACACACACACACACACACACACACACACACACACACACACACAGACACAGACACAGACACAGACACACACTCTGTCTCTCTCTCTCTTTCTCCTCTCTCTTTCACACACACACACACACACACACACACACACACACACACACACACACACACACACACACATACACACACACACACACACACACACATACACACACATGCAAACTCAAAAAGCTGGTTCTCCCTTGTAAACCACACTGTACCAGAATGTGACCAGGAGACTCACAACACATTATATTATTTTTACCAGCAGGGGTGCTAAATGGAGATTTCCCCAAATATTTATTTCAAATTGATTTTAGATATATAAGGCAATCTGACATTTCCAAGGACAGTAAATGTACTGTTGATATGAGGCAAATACAACCTTTTTACAGTATTCTGTTTAGTCAGGAATTGGTCAAATAAAAAGGCCTGTGCTATCTGCCTCATTTAGCATAGTGCTAGCAGCTATTATAATCAAAAGCATGGTCTTATATAGAGACGGAAGTCTGTTAGAATTACATTGTTTACATTTCATTATTAATGGAAAGATAATTTTGGAAAATAAAAGGTCAGGTCACACATTTTTTAATACATTTTGGAGATCGATTTTTTGTGTTTTAGCTGCATTACTTCAACGTTAACTGTACTTACTGCTCCTTACTGAGGTGTGCCCTCTGTTGCCATAGGAACTACACATTTTACTCACTAGAAAGGGAAAGAAAGTGGAACGGCTGGTAGAGACTGGTTCACTGTACGATGTAGTGGGGGGGAGAGACACAGACAACAGAGAGATTAATGAATGTCTGCCCTTTGTTCTCTCACTGTGCTTAAGGGGGTTTATGACCCTTGAGTTCCCTCACACATATTCAAGAACACACACACACACACACACACACACACACACACACACACACACACACACACACATAAGAATCCATTGGGTACTTTCTCTTCAGGCTTTGGTTTGTAGGCCCTTGGTTTGGTTAGGGATGCCAACAGAGGGAGGAGCATGTGTTTGTTTGTGTGTGTGTGTGTGTGTGTGTGTGTGTGCGTGCGTGCATGTGTGTGTGTGTGTGTGTGTGTGTGTGTGTGTGTGTGTGTGTGTGTGTGTGTGTGTGTGTGTGTGTGACATCGGAGATGCGATGGAACTTTCTTTAGCTGGCTTCTTATTTTTCCCATTAATCATAGTTAATGCCTGTTTAATCCTTCCTGCGCTCCCCTGATTCCTGGCCAGGGGGCCATAATGAGACTGAATCCATTGCACAGAAAGAAAAGAGTTAGTCATCTCTGACCTACCGCCATTGTTCTCCTAATTGATCATTGTTGATTGGTTTAACATTTTCAAACATGGATAGGGGGAGTGTGTGTGTGTGTGTGTGGGGGGGGGGGGGGGGGGGGGGGCGCTGCAGGTGACCCAGTGGTTAGAGAAAAAGCCTGGGCTGTAATCAAGACGGTTTATGTTCTTCCTTTACAGTAAAAGAGCTCCTTGTCTAAAAAAAAAAACAGTAACGTTTTTCAACATCAATATTGTTCCATTTGGACTCAACATGTAAAAAGTGTAAGTCACATAATACATGAATGATTTTTCCCAGGCTGTATAAATGAATCCTGTTTGAGCCAGGAGGGCCTGTGTTGGCTGGTAAACCAAACCCTTGTTCCCCAGGCAGGAACATGTAGGCTTTAATTAAACGTTTAATCAAGTAGAAAAATAAAGGTGAAATAATGAGCAGGGTGTGTGCACCTGTGGAGGGCTGGGGGAGTGGGGGAGTGGTGGAGGTACAAACCGACTCTGTCAGCCTGCGTGCACAATCAGGTCTCGCCTCGTCAATCAGAGAGGGAATCGAGGCGTAAGAGGAGGGCGAGATTATGAATGAAAGGAGAGAGTTGACACAGCATTCGGTCTGGGCGAGGCTCTATTTGTGTGTGTGTCTCTGTCTCCCTCTCTCTCTCTCTCTCTCTCTCCTTGGCATGGCATGCTTGGTCATCCACATCTACAGTAGTAGGGAGGTAGGGTGGAGGGAGGGAGGAGTGGGGGTTGGCCGGGGTTCATACTAGGTTCTGGGTTCACCACCTCAGACTCATAAAGGGCCTGTGAAGTTACAGGAGCAGAGACAATATGTGTTTCAAACAGACTAACTAGAGGAAAAAGATTACCTAGCATAGAGAGAGGGGGGGGGGGGTTAGAAAGAGATAAAGAAAGGTTAGTCAGAAATGAAGAAATAGAGTGTGTGTTACCGAAAGGGCCAAGAAATACGGCGATAGGAGGAGTTATGAAGAGAGGCAGAGAGCGAGGAAGGTGCCAGGGGCATTAGAGATAATCTAAACTTGGATTCCCAGCTAGTATAGCCAAGCCTGCATAGAGAGCTTGTCCAAACCAAACTCTATCAGCATCATCCAGTCTCCACTTCACACTCCCTGGTTTGGCTGTTCCGAGGGGGAGAAATATTCACTGGAAATTCCCTTATCATGACTAGTTTCCCGCTATGATGATAATTGTTGTGTCCAACATAACCATAGCAATGTTAAGCAAATATTACAAGTGTCAAAGTGAACAGTTTCGGAAATAAAGGAGACCGATGTATATTGCTCAACAGCCAACAAACCAGTGATTTAGTCATGTAGCGGACACTCCTATCCAGAGGTGCTTACAGTAAATGTATTGAGATTAATCCTCAGACAAAAGAGTTGGAGTATTACTGTACATGGTGACAGACTCAGAGGTGTTTAAGTGGCAGCAATGAACTTGGACTGTTTCTGTAGAAGTGTCTATATAAGGGTATTAGTGTTAGAAAAACTTTTCCCACATCTGTTCTGGGTAACCAGCTAGCTCTTCCTTAGGGAGGCGTTCTGTATGTTTGAAGAGTGCGTAATTGAGGCCTACATGTGATGCAGAAACAACATATACTGTAATAGGGCAGCCCTTTTGCACTGGAGCTAAGCCACTTCCTGAGTGTATCCTGGTGTATCCTGATAATATTTACTATATTTACTTATACTAACTAATAATACTTTATTGGTATTTTTTAGCCAACTGTAACCTGACCTTCCATATCTCTATGTTCCTGAACTGTGGAACAGTTGTTTTTTTCTTAATCATGGTGAGCATTCTTTGTTGAAGTCTTCCTTGGCTTGCCAGCCTGTTTGTGATTGCTGAGCTCTTCAGTGCTTTTTATTCTTTTTAATGATGTTCCAAACTGTTGATTTTGGCAAGTCTAAGGTTTTGGCTATGTTTCTGATAGCTTCTTTCTGATTGTTCAGCCTAATAATGGCTTCCTTGACTTTCTGGTCCTCATGTTGACAGACACCAATAGCAGACTCCAAAGGCAAATGCAAAGCCTAGAATCAATACTAGACATTGACAGCTCTTATGCCTGCACAAATGATGTGACAGAACACACCTTATTTACTGTAACAGAAGCACCAAGCCAATTGTGCCATTACTTATGGGTACATAAAAAGTGTTGTAATGTCTGAATGGTGAAACCAATATGTACACAAATACCATAAAATAAAAGCTGATAATCTCTACTTTAACCTCATAGTAATTGTTTGATTTCAATCCAAACTTTTGGAGTGTAGAGCCAAAAGAAGAAAAAATACCTCACTGTCCCATTACTTACACAGGGCAATGTATATTAACATCTGACCTAAAATTCTGATAGAATGAAGGACACAAGAATAGGTTTCATAAAACCTTTTATTTGTGTAAGATACTTTATAATTCATTACTATAATTGCATTTTTTTGGTTAAAAAGAACTCCTTAAACCACTGAAGTTCTTGTTGGACAAATTATTTTTGGACAAGTCTGTTAGAAACAGCCGCTTGAATGACACATTGAAATCAGAATTTCTTCAATGACGTTGTGTTTCTCACAGAGTACACTGCCTCTTAACGCGGATGTTGTCGTCATCATTATCTCTGCTCCTCTTCCTAGACACTCCAGAGGTGCCAGCCCTTGAGCTGGGGGACTCCTCCTCAGAATCATAGTCATCTGACCTTCTTTGGCGCTGCGAAGCACCCCCATCCTCGCTCTCACTCTCACTCTCACTCTCACTCTCTCTCTCACTCTCACTCTCACTAAGAAAGATGATGTCCCTGCTTCTTTTACAGGCCCTCTCCAATGGCCTATGGACAAGGGGGGCCTCTATGACCTCTTCATCATCATCATCATCATCATCATCATCATCATCACCCTCCTCATCATCGTCATCAACGTCATCATCGTCATCATCATCATCATCATCCACTGCCATGGGTGCCATTTCCTTGGGAGGGTCCACGACGACCTCAGGGTCGACCGGGTACAGGCACCCCTGCTGGTACCACAACATCTGTGGGTAGAGGTAGGGAAGCTGGCCCTGGTGTACCCGCTGGTGGATCACCTTGAGGCCCTGCTCTGGGTCGATAAACTCCTCGAGGTCACAAAAAATTAAATGAAATGGTTTTCCACCATTAAATAAATCTATTTAACAAAAAATCATAGTATCATAAACATTCTCAATACTCACCAGAGTGAGTATCCCTAGAATTTGCGATGTCATCATGTTGATTTATGATATAATCACAAATTCCGTTACAGATGCATTACCATGACAACTGCATGGACCAAATGGAAAAGTACTAGACATAACAGTAAGACAGTGGCATAAAAAGGTTTGATTACTTTAAAAGAAAACAATCTTTGTCCAACATCCCTACTGTACTCTACCTCCCCCTCTAGTTTCTTTTTCTAATAGAAGTTATTAAAATACAAAGGTAATATGAATAAAATGGTAATAATGATAAGATATATTCTTCAAATTGGAAAAGTTTAAATGATGACTTTGTAGCCAGAGCAGGGATGCACAATTTCAGTCCTATAGTCAGCTACAGTGTGTGTGTGTGTGTGTGTGTGTGTGTGTGTGTGTGTGTGTGTGTGTGTGTGTATGTGTGTGTGTGTGTGTGTGTGTGTGTGTGTGTGTGTGTGTGTGTGTGTGTGTGTGTGTGTGTGTGTGTGTGTGTGTGTGTGTGTGTGTGTGCGTGCGCGCGCTCTACACTCCAAAAGTTTGGAAAAAGATTACAAGAAAGATTACAAAAGATTACCATGAGGTAAATAACACACTTTTTATGCATAGTCCCCTTATTTCAGGGTACCTAAAAGTAATGGGACAGATTAATAGTGTAATAAACCTTTTCAATGTGGTTTAGACAAGTCCGGTCTAGTGTCAGACACCTGAGAAGAATCACACACAACAACGACGTAGTAGAAAAAAGGCTTATGTTTATTGATGGAAAATTCGCAAGACAGCACACATTGATAAAGGGATCCCCAACTATTTCTATGAGCAGGTAAAGCATCAGTTACAGCTACAGCAATGTTTAGGGCAGACAACGCTTCACACAGAAAACGCTCCAAAGAGCCACGCAATTGGCTATACAGTGAGCCTCACGCTACTAGGGCATAGGTGAAAAATCGCATAACTAGTTTCTAACTAACTAACTAACTAAAAAGACAGATAGGCCTAGACATATAACACATACGGTAGATTTTACAAGCACGTAACTCGCCAGTCGTTCAGACCTTCCCCTGTGGTCTAGGCTTTGTGCTGCACCGTCCAACGTGGCTCGCAGAGCATGTGAGCCCGGGTCGGGGGGAACAGTCGGTCTGGTGCAGGAAGAAATTAGGAGCAGCGACGACAGGCCGATCGCTCCAACCAGGAACAAGGAAGAGGGAAACACTCTTATAGAACTGGCCCCCTTACTATCTGACTCCCACCAACTGTATAACTATCTCTTCTCCGCCGGTGGCCCTAGACAGCCATGAACACACTCAGGAATTAGTGTAATTCCCGTAACGCATAACGGGAACAGAACCAGCTGAACTCCCCTGCTAACAACATGCCCATGCTCCCAGCTCTTTTTTAATCTTTCTGAGAGCCCTACAGGCTGTGTGTGTGTGTGTGTGTGTGTGTGTGTGTGTGTGTGTGTGTGTGTGTGTGTGTGTGTGTGTGTGTGTGTGTGTGTGTGTGTGTGTGTCTTGCTGCCATCTTCAGTTGTTGCACTTACAATTGTTTGTTTTTAGGTCTTTTTGTCTATAATCTTATCATCAGGAAATGAAATGCAGTCAATTGGATTTAAATATGAAGATTGAATTGGCCCATCAATAACTTTCCACTTTTTGGCCAACTCCCTGGTTGCTCTGGCAGTATGTGTGCAATTGCTTGTACTCAAGCAGACAAGATGTTTCTGTACACTTCAGAATACATTCTGCTGCTGCCATCAGCAGTTACATCATCAATTAAGAAGTATCTGATTTCCTATGTCTGGAAGGGGCAGGGGGATAGGCGGACAGGTGGAGAAGAGAGGTGTTGGTTTGGGTTATAGGGCAGGGTCTTGAGAGGGGAGAACATCATTGGGACCATACTGTAAGATTCTGTGCAAAATCTATGTTATGACTATTCAACATTCAGTTGAGGTTACAGTTGTCAATTCTAACTGAGAAAATCAACTATTAGCTGTTTAGGTGACCTATTGACCTTCGCATGTAACACTATTCCAGCTTATTTGACTTTAACACTTTTTTTTCTTTAAACCATCCTGTAGACACACACAAGGGAGAATGAACACACACACACACACACACACACACACACACACACACACACACACACACACACACACACACACATTTTACATTCCACCAGCATAAAAATGCTTTCATGTTTATAGCAGAACAAACAGACCAGGATTTCACCTCCTCTGTTTATGGTAATATAGTCGATTCCATGACCACCTTAATGGTGCTGATTTTGAAAGCAAAGTCCATGCAAAGTCAATGGAGGGGGGGTAGTTCAAATGCAGGCGTATTGGAAATTTGTGTTGGTGGTAACAGGTCAAATTACCACAGCACTGGAGCACCGTCTCGCTTGCTCTCAGGTAGGTGGAGTAGCTGTAAAAGAAACATGTTGAGGACAATGAGCAGGTCAAGTGCCATCAGTTGCACTGGCCTTGAAAATAGCATTCATATTTCTGACACACCCATTAGCACCAATGTCAGCGCCCCCACCACTGCCTGTGTTTGCACTAAAACTGTTTTTTACGCCATTAAAATAGAGCCCTTTGTGTGTCTTAGGGAGAAGGCTAGCCAGCTCTCTCCTCGCTCCATTTGCTGTTTAAACCCAGCTGAAATGAAGAACACATGGGAGCTGTTTTGAAGCCCCTCATCGTGGGGTTAAATCTAAATTCCCCTTCCCCACGCCACCCCCTCTTTTGATTCAAGCTGTTTGGGCAGAACAGGCAATACCAATCGACCTAAAAATGTCCATAAAAAAAAAAGAAAGCAAAACAAACAGATGAGGAAAAGAAAAGAAGAAAACGAACGAAGAAACAACGTTTGCTCACAGTGGACCAGGGCCGTGGTGCCAACGGTGTTATGCTTGGCAAGCCTTGAAGTGGCTAATCTAGAGGAGAAACGATGGGGAGCGACGGCGGCCATGCGGTGTGGTTGCCAGCCGTGTATGTTTGAATCTTGGGATAAATTTCACATGGTTGTAATTTTCATGTTAAAGTAATCAAAGTCCAAGTCACATTGTTTTCTTTATTGTCACTGTACTCTGCGAGCAGGGCAGCGAGATGCGTGGTTCACACATGGGGCTTCAACAGTGCTGTCCACTTGCTAATGCTAATATACACCATACAGCTAAAAACACAGCATGAATACAATACAATGCTGGAATGCAACAGATTATGACATTAACATATTGTCATTACCAGTGTCTGAGACACACAGGCTTGAGGGCTTGAGCGTTAGCTAATATGTTGTACAGTTTAGCGCAGGAGGAGGAGTTAGCATCTGTGTGGGTTCCTGGACATGTTATTATTCACCTCATAATAGCACTTTGTAATGGCTCACTTAATAGGGTGTGAGAAGAAAAACAAGAGGCCTTGCTTCACGTATTGGTCTCCATTTCTCCTTCTCAGTTTCTGGCATGCTTTTTCATTCCTTCTTTTTATCAGTCCCCCCTGAGTTACGTTCTGTATGTCAATGTCCGCCCTGTGTTGACATGTCTCAAATCGTCAGCTCTTGACACATGTCAACAATTTTCCCAGAATGCCTTTCAGTTCCATGCCCGCTCCCTTGGAGTGGCTGACTGTTTGTTGTGGCTGTGTGTCCCTGTGAAGCTCAGCCGTCTCCCGTGGCGACCCGGCTGGGCTGTTGATACAGTGACTCTCATGTTTAGCACCTTCCCATTTATCTCTCACCACGGGGCCTAATTGTGGGCCTATTTCTCTGTTTCTGTTAGATGGGTGGTCCAGTCAGGCTCCAAGTGGGGCTCTCTCAGTACCCAGCTCCACAGGCAAGTTGAGCCCTATATGCTGTACGTCTCTGAGGCCTTCATTGTAACATCTTCTGGGACAGAAATCACGCTGTAGGTGCTCTCCTCGGACTACCTATAAGCTGTCCTACCACTAAATGAGTTGGACTGTTGGGTTGTTTTCTATTCTCCACCCTCCCTCTGCTCCTTTCCTACCTCTATCTGCATAGCCAGGAAGATGTAGAGCCTGATATGTCTGATATCTGGCCTCTGTTGATGAAACACATTTTTTTGTCTCTTCAGACAAAGAGAGCTGTGTCTGTACAATAGTTGATGATTTGAGCACCGGCACTTGCTTTAGGCCCACGTCAATGTGTGTTTCATATGACTATCAGCGTAGTTAAATGTACCCGTAACATCGAAAGAGATTTAGCACTTAGAGAGAGTGAGAGACGAAGTCAGATGAAGTAACAGAGGCTACATAATAACATAATTATTTACTAAGATTTCACATACTAATCTCTTTCAAAGTCTGACTCAGGACATAACTCTGAATTCTCAGGATGTTCATATAACCTGCTAAAGTATTGTGGGTTTTTCTAATCCACTTCCAGATGTAATTTGACTTGGATCGTCATTTGAGAGCAGAGGAGGCCTGCCAGATAGGGGATTAGGGAAAATAGGTCTCATCAGTGAGACTGACAGGGATTGGTGTGGATGGGGAGAAAGAGTAGGTTGGAGGAGGGCGACTTCTCCCTGAGAGGGGAGAGGAGAGGAGCCAGCCCGGTGTATTGGCTGGCCTTATATGCCCTCTGTGGGCAGTGGAACTGTCTGGAGCTATCTGCCTCCAGCAAGAGAGGAGCCTCTGCTCTGCTCTGAGGAGGGGGAGAGGGAGGGGGAGGGGGAGGGGGAGAGGAGAGGAGAGGAGAGGAGAGGAGAGGAGAGGAGAGGAGAGGAGAGGAGAGGAGCACTGATCCAGACTGAGGTCTCAGGATAGAGGGCTCATTCTGAGGCTGCCCACCTCACACAACCCATCTCCTCTATAATATGTTAGTTAACATATTACAACCGTGAATATTCTTGCTGTTAATGATAGGTTTAACAGAGACTTGTGACAATATGGGTGCCGGCCTCTCTCTCTTTCTTCTGAATGCCTAATGGCAGTGTTACTTGATCACCATCAATCTAGCACATGTCATTATCTGTGTATGCTCTTTCAGAGTGTGCCCGTGCGTGCGTGCGTGCGTGCGTGCGTGCGTGCGTGCGTGCGTGCGTGCGTGCGTGCGTGCGTGTGTGTGTGCACTGCAGTGATTGACGTGTTGCGGTCTGGAGGCAGAGGGGCGAGGGGGCTGACTGACAGAACGATCAGGTAACCGCTCATTACAGGAGGGGCACACTCAGCCTCCTGGGCTCCACACACATGCACGCACACACACACACACACACACACACACACACACACACACACACACAGGAAAAAGACCCTCCTGCACTGGGCTGGCTGTAGGCACGCATCCAATGTTGAAATGTTTTTTTTTTAAAAAGAACACACAACTCACGTAATGTATCCATATACACATAATTACACAAAGCTGCAAACAGACATGTTCCCTCCCCGTCCTCCTGGCCTTTGTGGAGACATTTCCATAAAGAGAGCAGAAACATGATATCACAGAGAATCTTCAGGGCCATTAGGAAAAGAAAAGCTCTGGGTTGACATGAATGTGAGGAGATGCTATGCTGTCAGCTGAAGGCTCAGTCCCCCCCCCCCCCCCCCCCCCCCCCAGCTCAGATTAGTGGAGCAGGGTTCACTGACAGCTCTCAAAGGCCCCTGGTATCCTGCTAAGGAACCCTTCATAAGGCTTCCATTCCATGTCACTGAAGAACCAAATGGGTCAAATCTAGAAATCACTCTCGCAGTGCGCATCTAATAATGACAAGCATATGCTCTTGTTATAGTAGTGGCTCTGTGAGATTTTCATCTCACGTGTCCCGTTTGCCTCAACGTTTACATATGTCCGGACAGCATCTATATCCTTCATTTGGTGAGCTTGCTCTCAATTGTTATGTCTGGAACTGTGCCAAGAGCCAGCTTTGTTGAGCTGCTGGGTAACCTGCGACAGAAAGCCCCTCTCCTCCACTCCACAGGCGAGTGATGGTTACAGACGGGCCGCAGTGAAACTTTGTGTTGTGTAATAAGAAAATAATAAGAAAAAATATATATATATGTGGAGCGACGCACTCCATCAGCTCCACAGCCCTCCTCTCTGTCTACTTGGCAGTGTAGGCTAAGAAGCTGTGTGACTCCCTGGTCCTAGGGGCTACGGTCGAGTGAGAGAAATTGATGGAGCTCCGCCTCCTTCCTGACCACTCAACCAGTGCTGAGGCTACTGGCAGAGTGATGGGGCATGCGGTGGTTGGCCAGAGAGCTCTCTGACTCGACAAAACTAAACCATCGAGAGACAAGGAAAAGGAGAGGAAATGTATCTTTGATGACCCATGCTGGGACCTCCCCTGTCCCATCATGGGGGTCTCAGAGGAAGGAGCTCCCTCGACCTAGACACTGTCCCCCAGCCGGGAGACATCCTGTCACACAGGCACAGGTGCACAGAGCTTCTGCAAACAAGAGTTTCTTGTTCCTACTCTCTGGACTTTCGGGTCAGACAGACCCCCTGAACCCTCTGTGGGGCAGGGTGCCTGTTCACGCAACCCAGCCAAGGGGGCTACCCCTTGTTCCCCCTGGGGAATGAGTGGGGACCTTGATGCTCTATACAAAGTAGTAGCGCCTATGTGTCTCTCCTTGGGTCCTACAGTGGATCAGGGATACCGACTGGAGACTCTACCGCAAAAAAAAATGCAGTTTTCATGCAGTCCACTAAGCAGGGGAATGTCAAAAGGATACATCCATTCCTTACAAGAGAAGCAGCACAACTCTTGGTCCAGACATTTGTGATATTCCGCCTTGACTACTGCAAGGCACTCTTGGCCTCTGTCATCAGACCTCTGCAGCTCATCCAGAATGCTGCCGCCTGTCTGGTGTTCAATCTCCCCAAACTCTCCCATGTCACCCTCCTCCTTTGCACCCTCCACTGGCTCCCGGTGGCAGCTTGCATCAGATTCAAGACCCTGGTGCTCACCTACCGGGGGGAAAAGGGAACATTCCCTCCCTATTTGCAAGCAATGGTCAGCCCCCAAACCCCTACCCGATCACTCCGCTCTTCCACCTCAGCTGGCCGCCTGGCACCGCCGCCTCTATGGCATTTCACTGTCCTGGCACTCCGATGGTGGAACGAGCTTCCCACTGCTGTCAGGACTGCCAATGACCCCTGGCCCTAGCATATATTTGTTTTCTTAGGATGACTGATGTATAGATGATTCACTTACTTAGACAAATGCTACTTGTAAGTCGCTTTGGATAAAGGCGTCTGCTAAATGCCATAAATGTAAAAATGTGAAATGTAAAATGTAATGGCCACCGTCCCACGTCATGTTGATCCTAAAATTACTCTAAGGGCTCACCCCTAGTCCGTTGTTTAGTGAAGGGAGTGCACCTCATCGTCCGGTCTCCCGGCCACCTGTCCCATTTGGTTCTTGATGTGCTTATGAGCACTCGACCGAGTCTTTGGTGACCATCGACTTTGAGACGTTGTCTTATAATAGGGTTTTGTTGCGAGGTTATTATGAGTGGTTATGATCTCCATGTGCTCCTGGTTTATCCTTCATGCACTCTAGGAAGTCATTTCTATGATGTACAGTAGTGCTACTGAACTGTTTTCCTTCCATCCCCACTTCTTCTCCGGAGGATAGGTGTCTGAACACGGCGTTCAGGGGTGTGATCTACTGTTTGTTTATTTGCCAACCTCGTACAGGGTAGGGCACTATCCAAACAGCGCCTTCTCAATATATAGTGGAGGCGCACAGTTCTAAAACCCTGCAGCCCCCTTTGGGAGTCCGGGTGCATTCCACTAGGAATTGCTACGTCTATTCTACCGTCTGGATGTCACTGCACCTTCTTAGTAGGGTGTACCAGGTACAATTCCATGTACTCTATCAGGTTTTCTGTATAGGCTTTGGCAATCGGGGCGTTGTACAAATGTCCCTTAGTGATATGCCGAACTGAGTGGACTGAAAGAGAACTTTAGGTTCCGGTATATAACCCTGGTTCTCTGAAGGAGATGAGGGAGACATCTCACCAGATTGCCCCTCTTTTTACAGGCCTGTGAAGAGGGGGTTGCCGAATGAAATGGCAGTGCATTGCAGTAGCCTTTATAAGGTGGCTGTGGTGGGGTCAGCCACGTAAAGCACTCCTGGCCTGTTCCAGGCGTGATTGAATAGGGTTTCAGCGTATAGTGCATATCCCATAGTGAGATAGCTAAAGATGTGCAAAAAAGGTACTACTCAGTGGTCATAATGCTAGCTGAATATATCAACCCCCAGTGAATTGGAATGTCCCTCTTTATTATACAGAAGATTTAGTTTTAATGGCATTCCTCATTTTATTTTGATGCGTAAGTAAAGGAAAAGGATAGAGGAAAAAGAATGAAGGAAAGTCGAGTCACGAAGTGGGAATGAATATTATGTACAGTAAATGAGGAAAAAGTGTGAAAAAGAGATGGAGAGAGAGAGAGAGAGAGAGTGGGGTGAAATACAATATTGTTTGTGTATTGATAGTTCCTCAGTTTCCATGAATAGTGTATGGCCGTCTTCTCCTTGCTCCCTGGATTCGGACCAGCTTTTCTGTCATACTGTCTCAAGTTAGTGGGTCAATATTTGCCTTTAACTTTTGACCTTGGTGTTTATCTATCTTTTTACTCAATTACTGCCTTCACAGCAGTCTACCTTGTCGGGTCTCTAAGCTCTCCAACCATGGATGCACTGTGGTGGTGGAAGAGAATTATGATAAAAGATGAAGATTGACCAAAAAGGTGACTGTAAATTGATTTTCACACACACACACACACACACACACACACACACACACATACACACTCTCTCTCTCTCTCTCTACCTCTCTCACGCACGCACACACACACACACACACACACACACACATACACACTCTCTCTCTCTCTACCTCTCTCACGCACACACACACACACACACACACACACACACACACACACACACACACACACACACACATCTTATTATGTACACACATATACAGTATTCTGGAAATACCTAACGCAGACTGCTGTGAGCTGGTTTAAATATATCCCCAGACTAATAAGCCTATTATTTCTCTCCAGTGAGAGTAGTGGGTCAGGAGGTCTTTAATCTACTCCCCCCCCCCCCCCCAACCCCACACCCTAACCCCTCCATCTCCCCTCTCCCCTGCGCCAGAGTCTGTGAGCATACATAGCCGCTCTGAAAAATTGTTTTGGTAAAATTAGAAGTTGAACCACATCCTCTGTGATTTAATCTGGAACTGGGCCCTGGGTGGCTGTACAAACAAACTGAGCTGCTCCATTAGTGACAGGCTTCTCTGTGGCGTCTTAAAGGTGCACACTCATCCACCCTCCCCCACCTATCCCTCCCACCCTCACACATACTCCTTTCAAAGAGTAAGGGGGGAGAAATCAGAAGCATGCAGGGTCCTATACAATGTCAGAAAATGAATGAAAGGAAATCTGATACCAGCAAAACATGTATTAATTGTAATTCTAAATTATCTCGACTATTTATATGCAATGCACTTTGCCAAACAGACTTCATCTGAGATTTGTAGTAAGCAGTGGAAGCATACTTTTCTACTTTTGTACTGATCTACACAATCTAGGACTGGGCACCAAAGGAAATGGGTGGTATGATGTTTTGATTGTGTCGTACATTAGTTTGTTTCCAGTAGCTGTCAATTACATCATAGTGCCATGTTTCTATATTGTAATCTATGCTCGATAGTTATTACATCAGTTATTACAGAGTGTCTCTCTCCCTGGCAATAGATAACAGTATAACTCCATTCAAATGTTAAACATGGTCAACGGTGACGCCAAATATCCCAGTGCATTCCACTTGTGTAATAACCGACACCGCTAGGCTGTAAGTACATAGCAGTTACATAGTAGTTACTATGTAAGTATAATGTTGATACCACAGTTATTATTATGTAGTTACATACATTTAGGCCAACTTAATGTAAAGTGTTACCCACTATAGTTCACTGTGCTGTGCCCTAGTGCGCTTTTTGCAGATTGACATAAAGTGTAGTCAACTTTGAAAGATTCTGATTGGTTTAGGGCAGAGCATAGAGTATCTGGTTGGTTTTATCAATAGTCAGTGGACAGAGTTTGCACAACAGATGCACAACTTTTGGAAACATTTGAAATGAGAATCTTGTAAATAAAACTTTGAGTTTTTAAATCATTATTGTTTTACAGAAGTCAGACATATGTGACAATATCTCTAGGATACAGTTGGTCTCCTGTCTTGCTTCAAGAGAGAGTTATTGTCACATTTGTCTGACTACTGTAATACAATAATGATTTAAAAATGCTACATCTTTTGACTCAATGTTTTATTTACAAGATTCTCAATTCAAATCTCCGCCATCTTTTCAAAAGTTGTGCGTCTTTTATAAACCCTGCCTACTGACTTTTTAGAAACCAATCGGATGTGTTCTGCCCTAAACCAATCAGATTATTTCTGCCATTAGAACAAAATTGACTACACTTTATGTCTAGACTGCCCCAGTGCCCTAGCTGCCAGTGTGCTAAACTCCCTGATGTCAGTGACTCAGTTATTACTCTGGCTACCTATATAACTGCCTGTGTAATAACCCACTCTCTATCATTGAGTTCCTCTCTTCCTCCTCAGTCAACAGTGTCCTGGCAAACAAAGCTTAACCCACTCCTGAGCTTTCTTAAAGGTGCACTACACTGAGAATTGGACTGTTCATACCCTGAATGAAGCAGTGTTTAACTGAGTTGAGAGAATGGCAATGTCATCTCAGAGTAATACGCTAACCCTATTGACTGCACCCCAGTAATACGCTAACCCTATTGACTGCACCCCAGTAATACGCTAACCCTATTGACTGCACCCCAGTAATACGCTAACCCTATTGACTGCACCCCAGTAATACGCTAACCCTATTGACTGCACCCCAGTAATACGCTAACCCTATTGACTGCACCCCAGTAATACGCTAACCCTATTGACTGCACCCCAGTAATACGCTAACCCTATTGACTGCACCCCAGTAATACGCTAACCCTATTGACTGCACCCCAGTTGACTCTTGTGGATGGAACAGGCTGTGGGAACTTTGGGCTGGTGATGAAAGCTGCTAAGATGTCAGATTGGTTCACTGGTCCCTTGGTGTGTATCTTGTTTTGACAGTGATTTCCTTGGAACAGGAAAAGCTTTTGTCAGGTTTAACAGCTCCTGCCCCCCTGGTTATCAAGAGAGGAAGTGAAAGGATGTAATGTTTCCCCCCTCCTTGTCTTCTCTCTCTCTCTCTCTCTCTCTCTCTCTCCCTACATCATGGAAACATGCCTCATCATGGAACTTTACCTGCAATTCCAGACGTTCCCAACTTAATCTCTCTGATCCAGGGAAAAGAGCATAGTGTAAACACGCACATGCATCACTCCCAATTTGTCATGAGAAGCACTCTGTGGATAGAGGGATGAGAGAGAGGAGGGTAGAGGGATGAGAGAGAGGAGGGTAGAGGGATGAGAGAGAGGAGGGTAGAGGGATGAGAGAGAGGAGGCGACTGTGCTCAGTGTCTAATCCCCAGGCAGGCAAGCAGACAGTGATACCTGTAGTTGGGCCTATACATCACTGATGATCACATAGCTTGTGTGTGTGGGGAGGTTAACCATAAGTCTGCCACACACACACACACACACACACACACACACACACACACACACACACACACACACACACACACACACACACACACACACACACACACACACACAACACAAACAGAGCCCACCCAATGATTTGCACAAAAAGATGAATAAAACATGCAAATATCTGCTTGTTACATCAACCAAAATACCCCTATGATGTAAGATGGATTTGAATGATTATCCTTCAGAGAAGAGGCATTGTTTTCCAGAGGGGCAGTGAAACAGTTGAAAATGTTGATGAACTTGAGAGGTTTAGCACCACTTTGACCATAAAGTCAGACCCTTAGGGTGAAATAGGAGGATGAGTTTCCTGCCTGATGGCCCCCTAATGATGTCCTGACCTGGGTGTATGGGGGGGGGGGGGAGGGGGGGGCGGCGGAACGTCCAGTCTTGCTTGGCCCAGTCTGCCTCAAAACAACAGCTGAAATGGCTTACAGATGTGGCCCCGCTAATAAATTCTTTGTGAAGTCAGCAGTCGCTGGGAATGAGGGGGATAAGGCCTGCTGAAGCCCAGACCTTAGGGGGCTGTGTGTGTGTGGGGAGGGGTGGGGGTGGGGGTGGGGCTTGGGGGTGTGTGTGTGTGTGTGTGTGTGTGTGTGTGTGTGTGTGTGTGTGTGTGTGTGTGTTCTCTGAGACTTAGCAAAAGCAGCCCTAGAGAGTAAATGTCTTTAGATGGTGCTTCCCTTGATTTATTGAACACTCAGTCTTTTCTATTACGATCTGAAGAAAAGGTTTAGGAAAATAGTTAACTCCCCACTCCGCTATGTTGCTATTGTGAGACCATATACTGTACTACTGAGGCTGAAACGTGTTTGTTTTTGCAGCAGAGGCCCATTACATGTTTTCCACTCAGGCCTAATGAATGATATTCAATTATACATCATTTAATTGAATGACATATATTGTCCAGCACTGATGCAAATCGGATCATATGTCATTTTCAAGAGTACAAAAGCCGTTTTTTGACTAGGGATTTGGACTGTCAGCACTCAGATTACAAGTCTGTTGCACGTTTAACACTCTACACTCACACTGTGCATGCAAGTATACACACACACACACACACACACACACACACACACACACACACACACACACACACACACACACACACATTGGCCTGTTTGCACTCAGTCTTTGGAGAAAGGGAATGCTGTGGTTTTTCAGAACCCAACTGAAACGCCAAACCATGTGTGCCAAGATGTTGGAATGCCTGGTTTTCCTCACACCCCTAACAGAGATGTAATCAGCAACCCTAGCCCTCATGCACACACACACACACACACACACACACACACACACACACACACACACACACACACACACACACACACACACACACACTCACGCACACACACACACACACGCTGCCCCTCGCTCCCACTCCCTTTGTGGGGCTGTGAGTGGGTGTGAGTGCTCATGTAAAGGCTGTGTGTGTGGAGAGAAAAGCCTTGGTGACATTAAACATCAGCAGCAGGGAACAGGCAGTGTAAACAAAGGCCTGGGGTAGCAGGACGAGCCTTGAAACTCCACACTCACCCCAGCAGCCAGGGATCAGCTCTGTTTATCAAAGGCCAGGGGTTAGGGAGAATAAGGGAGGGGGGGAGGGGGAGGGAGGAAGATATAGAGAGAGGGAGAGAGGGGTGGGGGGGAGGAACAGAATTATAAGGAGACGATGATGGAGGAATATGGACCCTAGAGACATCCGATAACAGATTATACTTTGATGCTCTGGACACCTTCTGCAGCATCACCAATGACAAGGAGTCCCAAAGGACTTTATCTAATCCAGACTCACATCTTTAAAGTAACAACACTTCTAACTCCAGACCCTCCCAATCACTCTTCAAGCTGTAGCTCTTCCCTGACTCACCCTGCCTCTGAGGCCTGGAGAGAGAAGGGTGTGTGTGTGTGTGTGTGTGTGTGTGTGTGTGTGTGTGTGTGTGTGTGTGTGTGTGTGTGTGTGTGTGTGTGTGAAAGAGTGTAGGCCTCAGTGCGAGGCTGATCTGATCTCACCAATCAGCTAAATGGAATGTCCCTGGGGCTTCAGCTGGGCTGAAGTCACCTGTTGGCTCATGTTTGTTACTGATTCAATGATGGAGCTGGAACAGTCTTTAGGCACATGACACTCCTCTCCTCTTTGCTTTTCCACACACAATGACTGGGTTAATGACGCCATGGAAGACAGATCTCCTGAGAAATACTGTTTGAGATTGTCCAGATGAATCATTATCAGTGTCTTTCAGGGGGATGACATGGAGATTCTTGGACTGTTCGATTGTTCTGTACTTTAGTTTGGCTGAAGTGGAAAGGAGTGCAGCTGGAGTAGGAAAATTATTATTTTATAACAATTTAATATTACTATACTGGGACATGGTAAATACATCAGAATAATGAATACTGTATTACAGTATATGTATTATATTATGGTCGATTATTTACTCTTACTGCGTGTCCTCTCTATACATTTTGTTTTAGTTTCTTACTCACTAACCTTATCCCGTATTCCCTTAGGACTTGCACAATAGCTAACATCAGACCAAGTCCATTCTCCTGTGTCTGAGGGTCAATGTGCACAGAATAAAATTAATATAACTAGTGTGTGTGTGTGTGTGTGTGTGTGTGTGTGTGTGTGTGTGTGTGTGTGTGTGTGTGTGTGTGTGTGTGTGTGTGTGTGTGTGTGTGTGTGTGTGTGTGTGTGGTGTGTGTGTGTGTGTATGCGTGTGCGTGTGCGTGTGCGTATGTGTGTGTGTGTGTGTGTGTGTGTGTGTGTGTGTGTGTGTGTGTGTGTGTGTGTGTGTATGTGTGTGTGTGTGTGTGTGTGTGTGTGTGTGTGTGTGTGTGTGTGTGTGTGTGCCTCTGATAACATCTCCTAATCATAAAGCCTTTCTCTGGATGGTTGCTTGCGGGCGCGTCAGACCCAGAGAGACAGGAAATTGCAGTGGAATTCAGATTTTATTACAAGAGCTCAGTTCAAAGAAAAGCCAACAGAAGAATCATACAAATCTGTACATTTATTAGACTGGAATCCAACCCTGCTGCTCTGAATTCTTTAATACTCCAGCAGAGCAATCACACTACGAGCTCATAAATCAGAATCCCCCCCCCCACACACACACACACGGTCTTGTAGAAAGTTGATGGAAACAATAACAGACCAGAAACTGGTGTCTTGTTACACAGTGAGTTTGTGGCCTTGCTATGAAGTGATGCGATGCAACAGTATCACACACACATACACACACACACACACACACACACACACACACACACACACAAACACACACACACACACACACACACATACTCTCTCTGGGCACTGAAGCAAATAGTGTTGAGCAGAACATAAAATACCTAAGAATACTCTGCAGCTTTGTGTTTTTGTTTTTTTATTATACCTTGTTGTTTTTGAGAAAACGATGACATTTCAGTTTTAGTAAACAATCTGAAAATGCATTTCCATACAATGGAAGACTAGTTGCAGTATTCAAAACTCCCATTGGAATATGTCTCATTTCGTCTATTAGAAATATTATGCTGCCTCTCTCTCTCTCTCTCTCTCTCTCTCTCTCTCTCTCTCTCTCCCCCCCCCCCCCCCCCCACCAATGCAGACTCAGCAATCAAAAGGTTAATCATAATCCTTAGAGCCCTTAGACACACAGGGGCTCTTTGTTGCACGGGTAGAAACATATTTTTCTCACAGTTAAGGAGAAGAAAGACTTAAATCCTGTCTCTGGTCAAATAAGCTTTAATAATATTTTAAATGTGCTGTATTGAAACAAGTTCTCCTCACTTCAAATGAAACTGTTCTGAGGGCTTACCACAGTATAATCGGTTAGGGATTTTGTATTTGATGGGGCTGTGAATAGGGGTTGTTCATTAGTAATAATTGTGTCAAAAAGTCAAAGTTCAAAGTCAGTTCTTTATTCACATATGAGATGATCAGTGTTAAGGCTCTGTGGCTCAGTTGGTAGGGCATTCTAACAATGCTTAAGTTGTGGGTTAAATTCCTGCTGGGACCATATATATTGAAAAATGTATGCATTCACTGCAATGTAAGTCGCTTTGGATAAAAGCGTCAGCGAAATGGCATATATTATACATGTACGATAAACTTCCTAAATGCTAAAATACACCCAAACTAAATACACAACATAAATAAAATAGACATGTGACATTACAATAAAATCCTCAAAGATTCCAGCCACCCCAGACACGTTCTGTTCAGTCTGCTCCCACCTGGCAGACGGTACCGGAGCACCCAGCCTGGGATCAAAAGGTTCTGTTCAGTCTGCTCCCACCTGGCAGACGGTACCGGAGCACCCAGCCTGGGATCAAAAGGTTCTGTTCAGTCTGCTCCCACCTGGCAGACGGTACCGGAGCACCCAGCCTGGGATCAAAAGGTTCTGTTCAGTCTGCTCCCACCTGGCAGACGGTACCGGAGCACCCAGCCTGGGATCAAAAGGTTCTGTTCAGTCTGCTCCCACCTGGCAGACGGTACCGGAGCACCCAGCCTGGGATCAAAAGGTTCTGTGACAGCTTCTACCCCACCGCCATAAGAGTGATAACGATCAGCTATCCCATTGACCACTGACTCTCCCACACACATACTCACCAACATGCTGCTATTGACTTTTCATTGAACTCTCGTTATCTACTTTGCTATCTATAGGATGTTTTTCACTACCCACAAATATATATATATATATACTATTGAGCATTAATGTATTTGCTCTGTCCAATATCCCATACCCTTATGTTGGCCTTCTTCAGACACCTGTTGGTGTCGAGGTCTTTGAGGGGAGTGAGAGTGGCTCCAGTGAGGGACTGAGCAGTCTTCACTACCCTCTGGAGAGCCTTATGGTACAGTCTTCACTACCCTCTGGAGAGCCTTATGGTACAGTCTTCACTACCCTCTGGAGAGCCTTATGGTGCTGCCAATTGGTGCAATTGCCATACTAGGCGGTGACGCAGCCAGACAGCATTCTGTCATTGGTGCACCTATAGAAGTTGGTGAGGATCTTAGGTGGCATGCCTAATTTCCTCAACCACCTGAGGAAGAAAAGACGCCATTTCAAAAAAAGTTGAAGCAGGGGGGGACAAAAAAAAGCCCTGGGAGACCTGGTGTTGAGAGTCAGTGCGGAGGAAGTGTTGTCGCCTATCCTCACCACCTGGGGCCTGCCCATCAGGAAGTCCAGGATCCAGTTGTAGAGGGAGGTGTTCATCTCCAGGGTCCTGAATTTTGTGACAAGGCTGAAGGGCACAGTGGTGTTGAATGCTGGTTGAAGGTTGAATATATCTGTGAACATGGCTGCCAGCTGGTCTGCACATGCTCTGTGGACGCGGTTTGGCATCTCATCCAGGCCGGCTGATTTGCGGGTGTTTACTTGGTTACTCATGCCGGCCAGGCATAGCGAGAGCACACAGTCCTCCTGAACAGCGAGGAACCTCATAGCAGGTTCGGCGTTGATGTCCTCAAATGGTGCGTAGTAGGTATTCAGTTCCCCATGGGAGAGATGCTGCGTTGTGTGCCATGTCACTAGGTGTCCCTTTGTAGTCTGCAGAATAGACTTGCATCTGAGCAGTTGAATTGTGTTTCCACTTTTTCACAGAGCTGCCTCTTGGCTGCTTTGATGGATTACCAGACTACATAATGGGTCTTTTTGTATGCGTCATCATTCCCGGACTTGAATGTGGTGGACCGTGCCTTGAACAGAGCACGGATCTCAGCATTCACCCATGGTTGCTGGTTGGGAAAGAAGCAGACCATTATTGAGGGTTTAACGTTGTCAGTACACTTCCAGATGTAACCTGTTATTGGCCACCTCCCAGAATATTATAACCAATTGGTGGTATCAAAACAATGTTGCAGTATGGAATCTGATTCTACGGGTGGGATGTAAACAGCCATGATGATAATCGCTGAAAATTCCCATGGAAGCTAGAAGGGGCGGCATTCATCAAATCTTCCAAATCGGGAGAGCATGAGGTCCAAAGGTCTCCATGTCTCTACACCAGGAAAGGTCATACAGTGTAGCCCATCTCCCTTGGACATCGCTGAAGAAATAATGAATCTCTCCATGCAGTGCGAGGCAAAGCTGCGAGGCTGTATAGCTGAGTTGGGAAATCGTTGGTGAGAGCCAGGTTTCAACAAAGCTTAGTGCATTGCAGTTCCTAATGTCCAGTTGGCAATATCAACTTCCGAATAACTCGTCTAGTTGTCCAGTGGCCAGGAGAATACCCAGGAGTGGTGGACGATGTGACCGGCACTCACCAAACCCCCTGCTCTCTTGCCTTGGTCACTGCTCCGTTGTATCCTAGGGAGTTCTGGAACAATGAATGAGTCCCAGGTGAAGAGAGGATCTTCTTTGTCGTTGTTCAGTAAGTCAGGTTTAAAGGTGATCTTGATGTTCATTCTGGTCTCCAGAAGTGCATGTCAGTCACACTGTAAGTGATAATAGCAGAGACTTTCCATTCCAAATTAATAGAAATTAAAACTAAAATACCGGAAAAAAGTTGAGAAAGGGCGTGTGAAACGGCAGCCATTCGCAGCACCATCTTGGTGTGTGTGTGTGTGTGTGTGTGTGTGTGTGTGTGTGTGTGTGTGTGTGTGTGTATGTGTGTGTGTGTGTGTGTGTGTGTGTGTGTGTGTGTGTGTGTGTGTGTGTGTGTCAGGGTTTCCATTACAGAAATTTGCATCATTTTTATTTACCTGACATTTGAGAAATTAACGGACATCCATATGCATTGGGTGCATAACCCATTAGAGCATCCACCTACTGTACTCAGAATGACAAAAATCATATTTAGATTATGGTAATTCATTTTAACAAAATAGAAATAAACCTGTAAAGTTGTAATAAAGTTTAACATTGTTCCTATATCAACGACATGACATGTTTAATTGAAAAGCAAAACTTTGGAGCCTGCCCATTGCATCTTCAGGCTTCGTCCCGATAAACAGCTCTGACCGCGAGAGCACCACATGTCTGTATCGGCTGTTAAAGCAAGAGAGCGCAAAGTAATGTGAGATGGAGATGGAGCAGAGTGAACACCTCATTGCATTTTGGCTATACTTTTTGTCCTACATTGACAGATGTCCCGCATTATAACAGCATCAGTGCTCACAAACCAGAAAGTATAGGACAACCAACAAAAAACCAGTTCAAACAACACTACAGGGGCAGTAGATCTTCATAAGACCACTACAGGTGCAGTAGATCTTCATAAGACCACTACAGGTGCAGTAGATCTTCATAAGACCACTACAGGTGCAGTAGATCTTCATAAGACCACTACAGGTGCAGTAGATCTTCATAAGACCACTACAGGGGCAGTAGATCTTCATAAGACCACTACAGGTGCAGTAGATCTTCATAAGACCACTACAGGGGCAGTAGATCTTCATAAGACCACTACAGGTGCAGTAGATCTTCATAAGACCACTACAGGTGCAGTAGATCTTCATAAGACCACTACAGGTGCAGTAGATCTTCATAAGACCACTACAGGTGCAGTAGATCTTCATAAGACCACTACAGGGGCAGTAGATCTTCATAAGACCACTACAGGTGCAGTAGATCTTCATAAGACCACTACAGGTGCAGTAGATCTTCATAAGACCACTACAGGTGCAGTAGATCTTCATAAGACCACTACAGGGGCAGTAGATCTTCATAAGACCACTACAGGTGCAGTAGATCTTCATAAGACCACTACAGGTGCAGTAGATCTTCATAAGACCACTACTGCACGATATGGGAGGTGAGGAAATGAATGATCGCTGATTAGAGAAGTGGATAGAATCCAATTATAACTGTCTGATAATGACACAAGATAAGATGTAGACTGTTAGGAGACATGCTAATCAGGCCAACCATTTGGAACTGGTTTTCACAACATCCTGCGATGGTGAGTGATCAAGTTAGGTGATATGTCCTGGCAAAATATATAGTATAACCATATTTTAAATCTGCAGGCTTGGAGCAAAAGGAATTGACTCCAGGCTAAAGAAAGAATACTAATCCAGAGACAAGTAACATTTCCCTAGCAGGAGGGGGACAGCCTTAAGCAGAATGGTATATTCACTAAAACTGAAGAACTTTCAATTGTTGTGATGCTATTGAAATTAAGTGAAAACAGCATGAAAGGGTGGAATGTAAGATGTAGACTGTTAGAAGACATGATAATCAGGCCAACCATTTGGAATTGGTTTTCACATCTTGTGATGGTGAGTGATCAAGTTGATAATGCTCTGTATCCTGCTTCAGACTTGATGATGAAATGGGCAACACACTAGAAGAACTGAGGTAACACACACAGACATGTCAAGTATGGCCAGTCATGCTGACAAGGTGTGTGTGTGTGTGTGTGTGTGTGTGTGTGTGTGTGTGTGTGTGCGTGCGTGCGTGCGTGCGTGCGTGCGTGCGTGCGTGCGTGCGTGCGTGCGTGCGTGCGTGCGTGCGTGCGTGCGTGTGTGTGTGTGTGTGTGTGTGTGTCGCCCTTCCACCTCCACGTCCCCACTGCTCAGACACAGGAGAGAGAGATCAGTCCAGTCTGGATATCTGATTTTTTTTGCTACCTCAATGGAGACATTAACTTTGTCTACAATGATAATATTGAATACAAATATTATTATTCAGACAGCTGAACAATGTAGCGAAGAAGCATATCCAGTATGAAGGCAGCCAGCTGTGGTGTTATTTCTATTTGAAACCAAAATTGCCCACATCTGGAATGATAATAAAGACTTCAGCAATAACATTTTATCAGGGGGAGGATCATCATGAAAGCAAACAGATAAGATAGAGTTGGCTTGTAGATGTGTATGTGAAAAAAGCTTTCTTTTATTAGATAACATTATCCTGCTACACTTGACTACACAGACACACACACACACACACACACACACACACACACACACACACACACACATACGCACACACACACACACACACACACACACACACACACACACACACACATTCATGGGTAGATACACACACACCCACACAGACACCCAAATACACACACAGTAAAACACAATTAAACACACACACATTAAAAACAATCCACAGAAGAGAACAAAGATTCCTGTGTTAGTGATGGTGTTTTTCTGTCCAAGGCCAGGGAAAGGATCAAAGGCTGATATTTGAATTTCATCAACCTCGGTTGTATGGCAATAAAAGGATGTTGTATATAGAATTGACCCACATGTCCCCCACATGCGTGCGTGCGTGCGTGCGTGCGTGCGTGCGTGCGTGCGTGCGTGCGTGTGTGCGTGCGTGCGTGCGTGACTTGGTGCGATCTTTTCGTGCATCCCGGTATACTGTATAAAGATAAAACACATTCCTCTGCTCATTTTTCCCGGCTGCATTAAGTGCATTAGCAAGCTGCGCTGAATGACCCAGTCACAGAGCCTGAGATGATCTGTTTAAATCAGACCTGAGTTATGGGGCCGACAGGGCCTCTATCAGCAGCACATGAGGCGGCTATGTTTATTTTACAGTTTGTGCTCATAACGATAGTGTGGGTAAATACACGATTCATCACCACAGCTCCCCTGGAGACCGAACACTTTGTCAAGATAGCAGAGCCCAGGAGTGGAGGAGGAGAGGTGAAATGAAGGTGGTTGGACTGGAGGGAGAATAATGTTTCCAGTGGAAAGCTTTCTTGCTTCATCTTGTGTCACTACCAGTTATTTAGTTAGTTGACTAGAAGTCAATCAGTCAGTGTCTTTGTTACATACTGACTAGAAGTCAGAGTGTCTTTGTTACATACTGTATAGTTCAAACACTCTATCTTAGATCTTTATCTAAAATGGGAAGGCCAAGCTTGGCCAATAGAGGCCAAGCTGTGTTGGGAAGCTAGCTGGTAGTAGTGTTTTACCCATGCTGACCATGGGTAAAAGAGATAAATGTACTGCATTATTGAACTGAGCCTAGGGAACCAGTATCAGACTTGGTAGTCACTATCAGGCCATACTGCTAAACTGTTAACCTCACTCCTAACCTTATGTGTAAGCATAACCCTAAACTAAGAGAAAAAAGTGTACTCTTTAATCATACATTTTGACAAGATTTCACTTTGCAGAATGACCATTTAGAGGGGACCGTCAGACAGACAGACAGACAGACAGACAGACAGACAGACAGACAGACATTGGCCCAACGTGCTCCCTGTGTTCAGAACTCAGCTGCTCCTGACCCACTTTCCATGTTCTTCACCGACTCCCTTAACATCTAGACTCTAACTGGAGGTGACTGCACTGCACTTCAATAAAACAACAAGTTATTTTAAAGAAATGTCAACAGCCCATCTGGAAGAACTTTAAACATCAGTCCAACAATCTGCCAAGACCTCTTAATACCGTCAAGAAAAAGAAGTGTGTGGGTTTACACAAGCTAGTGCAATGTAATAGGGATAAAATAGGGTGTAGCAATCAGTGTGTTTTAGGTTCTGTCAGTTTTGGGTTTGATATTCGAATAACGTTCGAATGCTTTTTTAATGTGACTTAAACAGTACATATTCAAATAATTTGAAATAATTCATTTCAAGAAATTAACTTTCTGAGATGAAATTTAAAGTCCTAGTGTGTGTGTGTGTGTGTGTGTGTGTGTGTGTGTGTGTGTGTGTGTGTGTGTGTGTGTGTGTGTGTGTGTGTGGCTGCCTGAAAGGCTCCTATTGTCCAGCTCCCTCCATCAGAGGCACTGATGGCCTAGGCCTGGAGCTCTCCAGACCCCCCCATACTCCCCCAGCCACCCCCCCATACTCCCCCAGCCATTAAAATACTTTTATACATGTACAAGCAACACTTCAGCATGGCTGGGGAAAGGGAAAAGAAGAAAGGCAAATTCTTAAAAGGTTTTGTGATTTATTTTTTTTACCAGGAGGATTGGAGCCTTGGTAACTTTTGTGAGAGTCTATGCTGGTGAGTTTATGTGTGTGTGTGTGTGTGTGTGTGTGTGTGTGTGTGTGTGTGTGTGTGTGTGTGTGTGTGTGTGTGTGTGTGTGTGTGTGTGTGTGTGTGTGTGTGTGTGTGTGACAGCATGAATGCACTTTAACAGCCTTCAGCTTCTAAATAACAACCCGGCTAAAGGAAAAATAAAAAATAACGAATGTCAACATGGATGGAATTCTTTCAAATCAAGCCGTTTGGAAATGTCATGACAGAGAAGCGTTAGCATGGCCAGAGCCCTGCCATGTTTATTGTTCTATATCAGTGAATGCAATTAATCGCTAATCTGCTCCTCCCTCACTCACATACTCGCTCGCAGGCCTATGATGAGCTTGTCCTGCATGGGCATGATCTGTGGCTCTGTACGCCCACAGTCACACCATGCATGGCTTGTGTGTGTGTGTCTGTGTGTGTGTGTGTGTGTATGCGTGCGTGCGTGCGTGCGTGCGTGCGTGTCTGTATGTGTGTCTGTGTGTGTGTGCGTGTGTGTGTGTGTGTGTGTGTGTGTGTGTGTGTGTGTGTGTGTGTGTGTGTGTGTGTGCGCGCGCCCTCCAAAGGGCACCACTGACCTATGTATGGACCCTCACCCACCCAAGGGAGAAGTGTTTAACCCAATTCAAGTGTATACTTGAAGGGCACGTCCGATCCAAACCAAATAATTCCCCAGGTTTTCATTTCAAAGCCGCTCTAGCCTTTAAT
>NC_139653.1:8212615-8217615 GCF_951799395.1 Argentina silus | reverse complement strand
CGGGCAGCTGAGAGGAAATGGAGAAAAACTGGCCTCCCTGATGACCTAGAACCTTATCTCTCTCTCCTCAACTACACCTCATCTGCATCAGCTGCTAAAGCTTCTTACTACCATTCCAATATTCATCCTTTGCGTCTGACCCAAGGAAACTGTTCTCCACATTTTCCTCACTCCTCAACCCACCTCCTCCCCCTCCTCCCTCCTCCCTGTCTGCGGATGACATTGTCACCTACTTTAAAAAGAAGGTTGATGACATTACAGCTCTTTCCCTCTACCGCTCACCAATATTGCTACCTCTCCTCCCAAACCCACTGCACTACACCCAGTCTCTGATTTATCAGATTTTTCCCCCCTCTCCCCTGATGATGTTCTAAAACTGGTCACATCCAAGCAGGCAACCAACTGCCCCCTCGATCCTATCCCCTCTCTCTTTCTCCAATCCATCTCCAAAGACCTCCTTCTGTTCCTTACCACCTTAATCAATTCCTCTCTATCCACAGGATCTCTCCCATCGGCCATCAAGACAGCCAGAGTCAAGCCTTCAAGCCAGAGTCTTCTCAAGAAACCATTTCTTGACCCATCTGCTGTCCATAACTACAGACCAGTATCCCTTCTCTCCTTCTTATCTAAAACCCTTGAACGTGCTGTCTTTAACCAACTGTCTCACTACCTCCTTCAGAACAACCTCCTTGACCCTCACCAATCCGGCTTTAAGGCTGGGCACTCTACTGAGACTGCCCTCCTTGCTGTCACAGAGGCCCTCTACTCTGCTCGAGCTTCCTCCCTCTCCTTTGTTCTCATTCTTCTGGACCTGTCCGCTGCATTCAACACAATAAACCACCCGATCCTTCTCTCCACCCTCTCAGAATTGGGCATCTCTGGCTCTGCACTCTCCTGGTTTGCACCCAACCTGGCCGATCACTCTTACCAGGTGATGTGGAGAGGATCGCTGTCCTCTCCACAAGCCCTCACCACTGGGGTCCTCCAAGGCTCTGTCCTAGGGCCCTTACTGTTCTCCCTCTATACCAATCTCTTGGCTCGGTAATTTCCTCACATGGTTTCTCCTACCACAGCTACGCAGGTGACACTCAACTCTTTCTCTCTTTCCCCCCTTCTGACTCACAGGTGGCAACACATGTCTATGCGTGTCTTGCATGTCAGCCCACCACCTCAAGCTCAACCTTAACAAGACTGAGCTGCTCTTCCTCCCAGGAAAAGCCTGCCCTCTCCAAGACATCTCCATCTCAGTAGAAAACTATCTACTGTGACCTCCTCCCATACAGCCAAGAACCTTGGGGTGATCCTTAACAACCACTTATCCTGTGTGGTGAACATCACAACGACAGCATCCTGGTGGTGTAGAATGCAGGGTGCTGATGTAGAATGCAGGGTGCTGGTGATGTAGAATGTAGGGTGCTGGTGATGTAGAATGTAGGGTGCTGGTGATGTAGAATGTAGGGTGCTGGTGATGTAGAATGCAGGGTGCTGGTGATGTAGAATGCAGGGTGCTGGTGATGTAGAATGCAGGGTGCTGATGTAGAATGCAGGTTGCTGATGTACTAATCATGCTGATGTAGCATGAAAAGTAAAATCACCCTATCTTCATTTAGTGAAGTGCATTTTGTGAAATAAGCCTGGGAAGGGGGATAAAGTATTCCTGTTACATTGTGCGCAGTGATAATTCAAATAGAACAGTAAAGAGTTTGTGCTGTTGTATATGTTATCTGAGCATGGCTGACAAGCACCTTTTACCAATCAAATTGTGCCAGTCAGAGTTGTCAGATCTAATCGTTGTATAATCTGAAGCACAAAGAATAGGAACAAGGTAGAGTTAAACAACTCTAATGTGTCTGTTTGTGTTGTTTGAAGAAGTGGGCACGACTGATATTGCAATGATATGATGGAAGATTGCTGGTTGCTGGCTACAGTCAAGATATTGTCTGTTTATGTACGTTGACAGTCAACATCTTGCTTGATTGAACAGTCAGAAGAGATACTGACTGAGAGAGACTTCCAGATACTATAAAATTGGAGGGTGTGTTGGTTGGGAATGGTCATAGTGGTAAGTAGAAGTCAAATTACCCATAGCCACCGATACAGGGTCAGATATTTATTTTTTGGGGAAGGGTAATCTCATTTTAGATAATAATTTTTAGGCACCTTGTATCTCAAATATTGTATTGAGGCTATTTTCTTTACTACAGTTTTGGGAAACTGTACAGAGAGTCATGATGGCATGGCATGATGACCATGGCAGTATTGTGTGTGTGTGTGTGTATATGTGTGTGTGTGTGTGTGTGTGTGTGTGTGTGTGTGTGTGTGTGTGTGTGTGTGTGTGTGTGTGTGTGTGTGTGTGTGTGTGTGTGTGTGTGTTTGTGTGTGTGTGTGTGTGTGTGTGTGTTTGTGTGTGGGTAGTCTATTGTAGGGCCATGGCATTGTACAAACATGTTTGCTGAGTGTTAATTATTCAGTGAGTCAGTTCATAGTCTGTGCCAGGGCCCTGGCCATAGTTCATTAAACCCTTAACCAGGGCACAGGGACAATGGCTCCAGTGTTCCTCTTGTCCCGTAGGCCTTTCTTTCTCTCTCTCTCTCTCTCTCTCTCACTCTCTCTCTCTCTCTCTCTCTCTCTCTCTCTCTCTCTCTCTCTCTCAAACTCACAAACACAGAAACCTCTTCTCATCCTTTCCTTTACCTACCCTACCTTACCTGTCCCTTCTATCTGTCTCTCTCTCTCCTGCCCTCTCTCTTCTCTTTTGTTGCAGTGAATTTCTTCGTAATTGTTACTGTGTCAGAGCACTTCAACACACTTTGTATGAATTGAGCACTCAAAAATCGAATTATGTTGAGGCATATGTGCAAGTGTGTGTGTGTGTGTGTGTGTGTGTGTGTGTGTGTGTGTGTGTGTGTGTGTGTGTGTGTGTGTGTGTGTGTGTGTGTGTGTGTGTGTGCGCGTGTTATTTTTGTTCTCACTGACGGCTCTGTTAGCCCCCAGCCGTGAGAGTCAACCTACCCCCAGCCCCAGTATCTGGTTCACCTGTCCCTGTGGATCAGGGCTGGGTCAGGGCAGGGGGCAGGCAGAAGAAGGGGGTAGTCTTGGAGGGTAATAGGGGGGCTGTGGGGATTGTACATGCACAGCTCAACAGGGATCAAAGAGTCACTGACACCCCTGGCTCCCATGGGCAATGTATCACCCCCCCCCCCCCCCCCCCCCTCCATTCCCCAGGCATTTTAGAAGAAAACAATGTTGTATTAACATTGTTTTTTGGTTGTAGCATTGTATATTGGTTATGACAGAGAATGGTATGGTGCAGCAATGTATAAATCCAAACATTGTATGAACGTATGTAAAAGGATGTTGATTCACTGTCTTGTGGCAACCATAGAGAGATGATGGAAAATAACTGTGGGACAATGTTAAAACCAAACCTTGCATAGTAGAATGTGGTAACAACATTATACTATGTTGGTTTATGGTTGTCATTTGATGGTCATCATCCAACGTTGTTACATTGTTTATCATGGGTTGAAAATACAAGTTTTCTGAAAATCAGCATTTGACAACATTGTGACAAGGTTGCATGTCGACTGTAAAGGAAGGTTTTCCACATGTCCTTATTTGACAGTCATGATCTAACTTTGTAACAAGGTTGCCCATTGATTCCTAACCAAAGGGAAGTAAAAAATAACACTTGGTTACATTAATAGAACTTGAATGCTTTACTCAAAATTGACAATTAACACTTTCACCATGTACTACGATTGAAAAAACACTGTTCTTTATTGCCCTATTTGGGATTTGAACTCACAACATTTTGCACATTGTTCAGTCCACTGCTGCAACACATGAGTAATAAAGGGGTTCAGATTGTACATGACAGGAATTAGAAACTTACTTTGCTAGAGGTTGTGAAGACATGCTATAACAGAATATTTGGACATAAGAAGAAACTATTTTCTTGTTGTAAAGCCTTTTCAACATGGTCTGAACTTCATCCTCTTTTACTACTTTTACTACTATTTATTTTGAAATAAATATTCATTGTGTTTTTCAATGTTTTCAGATTACTAACACTAGATAAAAGTGCTCAGGCCAATTTATAGCAAAGTGCAGATGTGGACTTCCAAAAATGTCATGAGGGTATAGTTTAAAATCTGCACTGACCTGGTGGCACACAAAGTAAGGCAATGCAATGCCTTACAAGAAGTTATAAATTCAAATCCCAAGTGAGGACACATCAAGAAGTGAATTACAGTGAATTAAAATGTAATCCTGATTGTAAAAGATGCCATCATATCAATGCCACCTTTGCTCAGATGAAATTAAATATGGGGGAACAACATGTTTTTTTTTATTTTTTTGCCTAAGTATCCATTTGGTTAGGAAGTTCATGTTACATCAATATGTAATATGTAAATAAACTTTAATTTTCAACCCATGTAGCAACATTAGATGAAGAGCATCAAATGACAACCTTGAGTAAACTTTAAAAATAACCATCATATAACGTCTAATAAACTGTTAATTCCAACCAACATGTGACTAACCAACAACCATCAAACAACAATGTCAATCCAACATTGCTACGGAGCTCCAGCATTTGCATTTTGATGTTTAAAAGACTTTAAAAAACAACACTCTCACAACCGTTGTACAACATCCGTTGGGTTATTTTTTGACTGTCGCACAACTATGACACAATATAAAATACCCATGGAGAAAGCAGCCATCGATCGTTGCAGAGAGACAGGTGGGGATCAGGGACTGCAGTGTGTGTAGGATGGGGGGGGCCAGCGTCTGTCAGCGCTGCAGCTGGCCCGCTATCTGTCCACAATAAAAAAAAATTAAGGAAAACTTCCTCTTTTTCCAACCTTGCTTCCTCTCTGAAAACCCCCTCCACAGTTGAACCCACTCACTCACTCAACATACTCCCCCCCCACTCAGATACACACCCACCCATCTCACCCCATCCCTTATATCCATCTCTAGCACCATTTCGC
>NC_139653.1:8177615-8190115 GCF_951799395.1 Argentina silus | reverse complement strand
AGTGTTTAGGCTGGGGAGAGTATAGTGTTTAGGCTGGGTAGAGTATAGTGTTTAGGCTGGGGAGAGTATAGTGTTTAGGCTGGGTAGAGTATAGTGTTTTGGCTGGGTAGAGTATAGTGTTTTGGCTGGGTAGAGTACAGTGTTTGGCCTGGGGAGAGTATAGTGTTTGGCCTGGTGTTAGCAATGATCATGCAGTGGACCCAAGTGCGGAGAGATACTCAGACGACAGCGTAAAGTAAATCAAGGAGATTTTTTAATGAGAGACCTGGGGCACGGCACACAAACAAACACTGGGGGGAAAAAGGGTCAAATAAAGGTGGAGAAAACCAAGCTCCGTTAACTAAATTACACGCTTAACAAGCGGAATAACTAGGACTAAAGAAATACAAAACTGGAACTAGGGCAATGGGGTAAACGACTAGGATTGCGGAACAGATGGGCAGACAGGGTACTCACAGACAAACAGGGAGAATCTCCGACAAAGACATGGGGAACACACAGGCTATATATAACAAACAGGAGACAGAATACACAGGTGAAATGAATGCTGATAGATTGGGAGGCCACTGGCCCCGTACCGCCAGAGGAGGGCAGCAGAGTCACCAGACAGCAACCTCAGGCGTGACAGTCTGGGTAGAGTATAGTGTTTAGGCTGGGTAGAGTATAGTGTATAGACTTGGTAGAGTATAGTGTTTAGACTAGGTAGAGAATAGTGTTTAGGCTGGTTAGAGTATAGTGTTTAGGCCGGGTAGAGTATAGTGTTTAGGCTGGTTAGAGTATAGTGTTTAGGCTGGGGAGAGTATAGTGTTTAGGCTGGTTAGAGTATAGTGTTTAGGCTGTTTAGAGTATAGTGTTTAGGCTGGGTAGAGTATAGTGTTTAGGCTGGGTAGAGTATAGTGTTTAGGCTGGGTAGAGTATAGTGTTTAGACTAGGTAGAGTGGGTGTTTAGGCTGGTTAGAGTATAGTGTATAGACTGGGTAGAGTATAGTGTTTAGGCTGGTTACAGTATAGTGTTTAGACTGGGTAGAGTATAGTGTATAGACTGGGTAGAGTATAGTGTTTAGGCTGGGTAGAGTACAGTGTTTAGGCTGGGTAGAGTATAGTGTTTAGGCTGGGTAGAGTATAGTGTTTAGGCTGGGTAGAGTATAGTGTTTAGGCTGGGTAGAGTATAGTGTTTAGGCCGGGTAGAGTATAGTGTTTAGGCTGGTTAGAGTATAGTGTTTAGGCTGGGTAGAGTATAGTGTTTAGGCTGGGTAGAATATAGTGTTTAGGCTGGGTAGAATATAGTGTTTAAGCTGTTTAGAGTATAGTGTTTAGGCTGGGTAGAGTATAGTGTTTAGGCTGGGTAGAATATAGTGTTTAGGCTGGGTAGAGTATAGTGTTTAGGCTGGGGAGAGTATAGTGTTTAGGCTGGGGAGAGTATAGTGTTTAGGCTGGTTAGAGTATAGTGTTTAGGCTGGGGAGAGTATAGTGTTTAGGCCGGGTAGAGTATAGTGTTTAGGCTGGGTAGAATATAGTGTTTAGGCTGTGTAGAGTAGAGTGTTTAGGCTGGGTAGAGTATAGTGTTTAGGCTGGGTAGAGTATAGTGTTTAGGCTGGTTAGAGTATAGTGTTTAGGCTGGGGAGAGTATAGTGTTTAGGCCGGGTAGAGTATAGTGTTTAGGCTGGGGAGAGTATAGTGTTTAGGCTGGGTAGAGTATAGTGTTTAGGCTGGTTAGAGTATAGTGTTTAGGCTGGGTAGAGTAGAGTGTTTAGGCTGGGTAGAGTATAGTGTTTAGGCTGGTTAGAGTATAGTGTTTAGGCTGGGTAGAGTATAGTGTTTAGGCTGGGTAGAGTATAGTGTTTAGGCTGGTTAGAGTATAGTGTTTAGGCTGGGTAGAGTATAGTGTTTGATGATTGATGTAGTAGTGCAGGGGAGGGGATTGAGTTTGTATTGTGGTTTTAGGGGTGGGTTAGTGATTCTGGCTCCTCAGCTGCTGTCTGCCCTATCTCTGTCATCAACTTTAGAGTAGTGGAACGTTAGTACTCGCAGCCACCTGGGTATGTAAATATAGCCTGTATCTCTCAGTCATAGGGAGTAAGCTGGGGGGCACAGGGAGGGGGGGGGAGGGGGCAAGTTCAGGCATGAGGAATTGGGACACTGCAGCTGGGTTTGTATGCAGGGTATTAACGTCTAATCACTCCACTGTGGAGCAAGACCCCTCTATATTTAAGCATGCCGGGGTATTTTTGGAGACACAAGTGGCGGTGTGATACATATACCCCCACGCACATATTTACACAGCCTGGCGGAAGGGCAGGACCTTTCAGAGTGGATCATGTTGACCAAGTCTAGACAGAAACAATGGTCATGAACAGTCTCTGTCCCACTGTATTCTCTGATGCTAATGCTAATGCTATTGTCATTTTCACTGTATTCTCTGATGCTAATGCTAATGCTATTGTCATTTTCACTGTATTCTCTGATGCTAATGGTAATGCTATTGCCATTTTAGGGTTGGAATGGCTCACTGATGAATACAGGCTCTGGATGGAGATGGATTACTCTTGAGCAGTGTTGGGGAGTAGTTCCACTACATGTATCTCAACTATTAGTTTAACTACATTTTGCTGTAGCTTGGTGCTAGTTAAACTAAGTTAAAAATGTAGTTGTTTTTTTCAGTAGTAGTAGTAGTAACTACGTTTTTGCCATGTAACAGTGTAGTGATCTACTGCCACGACTCGCTACATTTTTCCCCCAAAACAAAAAAGAGAATCAAGAATTTAACTATTATCTTGAACTGAACTTCAAGGGCTCCAGTTTCAGCCGGCGCAAAACGGACAAACACAGGTGTATTGGAAATTTGTGTCAGTGGTAACTGGTGAAAATACCACAGCACTGAATCGCTCTCTCATCTGTGCACAGTTGGGTGGAGTAGTGGTAATGACAATGAGCAGGTCAAGTGCCATCAGGTGCGCTGAAAGATCCCCTTGCCAGCGTCCGCATTTACGCTAAGGCTGTTTTATACGCCATTAACATATAGTTATATGTTTTATACGCCATTAACATATAGCCCCTAATGTCCCTGCTATTTATTCCCACATTGCTTCATGTCTCCCCACTTTGCTCTGCCTCACCTCTTTTTGTCTTTCTCAGTGATTTCAGAGTGTTTCAGTTGTTTCAGTTTCTGTCATACGAACTAGTTATCTTTCAGTAACTGATTGTTTTGTGTTGGCTTTTGACTATATTTCACTCACTGAATTTCTCTAAAGGGTAGCTTTAGTGTAATTTAACTTCTTACCTTGTAAGTAATTGGTAATTTTGTTAAATACATTTTCACAGTAGCTTTCCCAACAGTCCTCTTGAGCATCTTTAATCAACAGATCACATTTACAGCTCAAAACAAAAATAACCACATTCTTCCTGTTTTTGAATTACTGTAACATTCCAAACTCTCAGCCAATCAGAAAATACAAACTTTAATTGGTAGGTTAATTAAGCAAAATAGATAATTCCACACAACTCTGAATGTAAGGGAGACCGGAGACAAATGTAACAGTGGTCAATTGTAACACCCTGCTTTTCTGTAATCAGAAACAAGTTAGAGAAATGAAACTCACTCAGTACATGCACAGCTAAATTTATTCCCAGTAAGACTGTACCAAACAATTCCCTAGTGTTATACATAACAGTGGAGGCGAGTTGTTTAATTAGTCCTCCATGCAATGTAGTGCTGGAACACGATTGTCAATCGTATTAGAACTGAGCACATATGACATTTTATTACTTTAATAGAAATTAATTAATTAATTAATTATCAAAACATTTAAATTTAACATGCAAATTAAAAAGAAAAATGTGCCTTGCAAAATTTTAGAAAAGCAGCAGCAAAATCCTGGAGGGACTGATTAACCATAGTCTTCCCAAACTGAGGTCCACGTGGCCCTATAATAAAATAACTCTGCTGTTGTGAGACTCATGTCCCCCTCCTTCCCAGACTTTTTCGAAATGTCTGCTTTTCAAATAATAGCGTTGTTACAATTTAAAACTCACAGACAAAAAAAATCTAAAAATACCCTCAATTTATAATGTGCTCCACATTTGACTTTGAGTTGAAATACGCCCATCAATATTTTATATTCAATATGTAGCTCTTGTGGTATTCTAATGCTTCTTAAGTTCTGACTAAACACAACCAGTACATTTTCTCACAACCAGTATTGTTTGGATGGTATTGATCTAATTAAATGATTACACTGATACACTAACATCAACAAATGGATGTCTCCAAGCCTCACTCTGTGTACTTTTGTTACAGTGGCATAACTTTGGTCATGACCACCCGGGGCTTCTAGTGTTAAAGGTGTTAATGGAGCATCAGTGTGTGTCTATTAAGTCTATGACACTTTTTGGGATTAAAATCAAGACTGTGACCAAAGCGGCCTCTTTAGAGAGCTATACATTTATGAATTATTAGTCGACATATGTATGTTTCTGATATAAAACAAATGACTGGACTAGGTTGAGTGGTCTTTGGGTAATAGAGTTAATTGCAAAACAATTTACAATTGCCCCCGTCTCCCCTAAACAATAGAAAGTGCAGTAGAAAATGTCAGTTTAGCAAAAATAATAACTCATGAAAAGCTAATCTCAAAATTCACGAATAATATAACAAAAATGTGTACACTAAGAATATCAGCTATTCAAGTCACCAATAATATCTGTCCTGTTCCATTGGCCAACTGCATCAGCCCAGCATAGTGAACTCATGTATTACAGCCCACAGAGCAGGCCAGTCAGGTGAGAGTACTGGACTATGGTCCCAGAGCGGTCCAGATACAGACTCTAACATGCAGGAGGACGCAAATAGAACCCGACAGTTGGTGAAGTATGTTCCTCTGTCCCTCATTACACAAAGACAGGGAAAGGGAGAGAACAAGAAAGACAGAAAGTACGAGAGAAAGAGACAGAGAGAGAGAGAGAGACAGAGAGAGAAAGAGACAGAGAGAGGGTTGGAGGAGGAATATTATTTACTCTTCCTTTATTATTAGCCCTGGAAATTAGATAGATATTATAAGTGAAATTAAATAAACATCAATGTATAATTTAATAAACATCAATGTATAATTTAATAGTATAATTTAATAGCACCACAAGTCCTTGAGGAGAGTAAGAGAGTAAGGCCAGGTTTGGGGGGTTGGGGGGGTGTATCTGTTTCCATACACACAAACACACCAAGTCCCAGCTAATCCCCATGTCGCCTCTCATTCCCAGCACCTACTCTGCCCTCTCTTTCATTAGGGCTCAGGGCAGCCCAGGGGGTCAAGGGTCGGAGGTCAGGGCAGCTCCAGAGACTGGACAATGGCCAAACCACCACCTGGAGTAAATCAGGGGCTCTCTCTGGCGATTGGCCGTGACAGGGGCCATTACAGGGGCCAAATAAACACCCTGCCAGAACAGCAAGGGCTTGTGGGTAGCTCAGGGGACACACACACGACCCCTTCAGTGTTCAGTGTCCGAAGGCCCACAACTCACTCTGCCCCAGCACTCTCCCCCATGTGGGGGTGATTAATGGTGGACGTTTGGACCGGGGGGGGGGGGGGGGGGGGGGGGGGGTGAGGGAAAGAGGGTTTAGGCCCAAGGGCAAGGGGGTTTTGGTGAAGGGAGAGCTTTGTTTTTGGACTCGTATTTCATGGGTCAGACTTCTTGTTTGTTGGTTCAGACCTTCTCAATGTGTTTATGTGCTAGGGGAGCCTGAGGTGGAAAAACGTATTTTTTTCTATTGCTGTGGATGGATGGTTTTTCTCCACTGATGGGGTGGTCATACAGGATAAAATATATCCATGTTTTGGATAATAAGACAGAGATATAACCACAGACACCATCAGCTGAGCTGTCTCCAGTGGAACCTCAGTGTGGTAGTTTAGGACTGGCCACTGGATGATATAGGCGTGTGTGTGTGTGTGTGTGTGTGTGTGTGTGTGTGTGTGTGTGTGTGTGTGTGTGTGTGTGTGTGTGTGTGTTTGTGTTCTTGTGTAGGCGTGTGTATGTCCATGTAGCAGAGGGCCATATGTGTGTGTGTGTGTGTGTGTGTGTGTGTGTGTGTGTGTGTGTGTGTGTGTGTGTGTGTGTGTGTGTGTGTGTGTGTGTCTGTCTGTCTGTCTGTGTGTTTGTGGGAGGGGGTAGGTGGGAGGTTAGTGCCACGGTCAGGAAATATGGATATACAGTACACATTGCAGTGTTTGTTGATGGTTGGGTTTTGGTTGTTCCTCCGCATGCCAGTCTCCCCCTGCCTCAGCCACCCTGTCATTAGGGTGACAGTCAGGTCCTGTTTAACCCCAATCACCCGTGGTAATAACAGTTTTAATAACCCAGGCCGCCTGCAATATTTCATTGCTGTTTGGATGAGTATGTCACTCGAGATTTCAACGACGGAAAAAAAGCCTCAGAGCCACAGACTGGAATCACTATGTGAACCCTGTTGAGGCGAAGTGTGTGTTTATCTTGACCGGAGCAGTAAAAAGAAATTGTTGAGACACAAGGTTAGCATTTTTCTTTGTGTGCCACATTATTTGTCCTTTTTTCCCATTATATGATAAAGAGGCAGGGGCTGCGCACACACACACACACACACACACACACACACACACACACACACACACACACACATACACACACACACACACACTCACACAAACACACCCTGTCTTCTCTTCAGGAGACAAGCCTATGGCTCTGTCCCAGAAAGAGTGAGAGTGTGGGAGTGAAACCCAACTCGCTGGCCCGACGGAGAGACAAGCACGGGCCTGGGAATCCACTAATGCTGCTTTATCAGTTCATCAGAGAGACGACCTTGAGCAGCTCGTTAACGACCCCAGAGACAGAGGCCTGTGGAGAGAGGTTGGCGGAGAGCGCCTGGGATGGGCCAGGAAGGCATTTCATTGGCTCACAGAACCAGATTACTTCCAAATGGACCCAGTCTGAGGAGAGGGCTACTGGCCAGACATGGGCAAAATAGTTTTTTTAACAGGTTTCCTTCAAGCTCAAAAGTAAATGTATTTTCTAAGTGTGAAAAAAACAACCACCACTCACAGATACAGTAGAATAGTAGTTGAGCCCCTAAACCAGTATGTACAATGACTTTCAACTCTTGCAAATGTGTGGTCTTAATGCCAGCATTCAGATATCTGGAGAAAATGAAAGAATATGTTTGAATTGGGACTGGGTAATTGCAATGCACTTGCTTTGCACCTTTAATTGGTGGGGGAGCAGGTTTGTCAGTGGGGGCTGCATTTCACAGCGAGCACCATGCCGAGATATGTCACAGGGAGTTTTTGATGCTTGACCTGATGGTTGTGACATGGGCTGTCTTTTTAACAAGCCTCCTGACCTGCCAGGCAGTGCTGCTGGCTTCCATGAGAAATGAGAAAATGGCATGTTCAACCATGTTTCAAAACCTTCTTGAAAAGAAATGTCACACAATGGAACGCAGACGGATAGTCTGCATACATTTTTTATTTTGTTTTAAATACGTTTTTAGGGCATTTCTGCTTTATTGGGAGAGAGACAGTAAAGGTTGACAGGAAGAATGGGAGAGAGAGAAGAGGGATGACATGCAAGATATGTCGAGGGTCGGAATAGAACCAGATACCTTGCGGTTACGTGGTATGCGCATTAGTGTGCCGGATAGTGCAGACCTGACTTAACTGCCGTGTCTGCTGCTTTTATTAAAACATAATTCTCATTCTCTCTCTCTCTATATATATATATATATATATATACATGTATTAAAATTGAAATACAGAAAACCTCATTTACATAAGTGCTATGGCAATTTGCACTCTTAAAATTAGCTAAATGCTAAAATGTCATCAACAAGTCAGTCCATCTTAATGCAAGGATAATAGTTAATGTGATTTTTTAATTAATATCTTCTATGAATTAATATGTTATATTTTTATATAGGAATCAATTACGCGCTGTGTGGATTTGTTGTCATTACAACAAAACTGCTCAGTAATGCTACACTGAGGCTTGGAGAGACTGGCAGTTGAATGGTGGAGAGGAAAAACCACAGTTGATGGGACAACATTAACTCAGTCACTACAAAATTGGTCTATAACCAAGTGGCCAAAATTAATGAAAAATAATCCATCTCACATCCATAATTGTGTGCAACAATGAATTCAAGTGATACAGCAAAGAAAGTGGCTGGAAATGTGTTTATTTGGTTTTACTACTTTTAAGTTTAGTGCAAGTCCAGCACATGCAATGCAGTTTCTGCACCATCCCTCGTGTGAAGAATAGTGGTAGCTGCATCCTGTTATGGGTATGTTTGTCACTGGCAGGAACTGGGGAGTTTGATCAAGAGAAAATCATTAAATTTGCTGTTGGTAGTGACATCCTAATCCACACAGTGTGAGTTTGATTCCTATGCAAACCAGAGACTATAAAAAGAAATTATTCATTCCAAAATCACTAATCACAACTATTGTCCTTGCACTCAGATGGACTCAATTCAACTTGTTGAGTGACTTGAGAAGACACTTTTGCATTTGAGAAAATAAGAGTGTCAAATAGTGTTTAAGAGTGTCATAACAAATGATCTGAATACTTATGTAAATTAGGTATTTCTGTATTTAAATTTTAATACATTTCTAAAAACTTGTTTTCGCTTTGTCATTATGGGATATTGTGTGTGGATTGATGGCAAATCTATTTAATCCATTTTAAATTGAGTCTATAAAAATGTGGAACAAGTGAAGGGGTCTGAATACTTTCCGAAGCCACTGTATGTATATATATATATATATATATATATATATATATATATATATATATATATATATATATATATATATATATGTATATTATGGTGATTGACAGTGAGATAACAGTTAAGACAACTCTTATCTCACTGTCAATCACAAGAATTTCTCACATAGGCCTTCAGTATATCTGAACTATCTCTTGAAGATATCAAAGAATCAAGCTGTTTCCTTGTTCCTGTTTTCCCCAATTAGAACCATGTTGGTGTCCTGACCTGGCCGACTTCAGGGCTTCCACTCCCACCACTGACACATCCAGCCCTGCTCTACATCCAGCCCTGCTCTACATCCAGCCCTGCTCTACATCCAGCCCTGCTCTACATCCAGCCCTGCTCTACATCCAGCCCTGCTCTACATCCAGCCCTGCTCTACATCCAGCCCTGCTCTACAAGGGTTAGGGTTAGCCAAGAGTTAATGCAGCCATTGGGGGAGAGAAAGCACTTTGTTGACCCTCTTATCTAATCCACACCCGCGTAGTGTATATGGGCATCAGAACCAACGTATCCCAGTACAGCTGGTGCCTCTTTCTCTCTCTCTCTCTCTCTTTCTCTCGTTCACTCAATCACAGCCCAGGAGCTAGTGGAGGCATCAGTGGTCATACTCCCCCCTGAGACAAAAGGCCAATTAAGACAACAAACTGCTCTAGAAAAGCCCCTCAGGGAAGAGCACCCCCCTCCCCCCCCACACACACACACACACACACACACACACACACACACACTGTCACATACATTTGTCGCTGACACCAGGGGAATGGAAGCCTGCATTGGATTGACCGTGCCACTAAGCTCCAGCATTAATCAACCCCCCCATTCACACACCACACACACACACACACACACACACACACACACACACACACACACACGCATGCACACACACATATCCACACACACACACACACACACACAAACTGTTGTCATACAACAGGAGGCTTGAATGGTCAATCATTTTTCAGTCTATTTTGTTTTGCCTGATCATCTCTTCCAACTCTCCTCAAACGTCAGTCTTCTCTCTCGTTCTTTTTCACTCTCTCCTGCTAGCCTTGTCTGTATACTGTGTTTTTAAACTGCTGGTCCTCTCGGCATGTGCTATAGATTAGAGGTTCTTTGTGGTTCGGCCATATCATGGGCTCATTACTCACACCCTTACAGAACTCTTCAACTCCTCTATCCCTCTCTCTCTCTCTCTCCTCTCTTCTCTCTCTCTCTCTCATCTCTCTCTCTCTCTCTCTCTCTCTCTCTCTCTCTCTCTCTCTCCATCTCTTGTCCTGCAGCTACATCCCAAAACCACACTGTTTTTCAACCAGGAGACTGGGGAGAAAAGTGGGTCAAATTGAAATCAGATGGAAACACCTGAGAGACAGCTACAGCCACTGGCCCTCTCTACTATTTTAGAGGTGTTTTATTTGTCTCTGTGTGTTCAATCCATCACATGTGAGGACAAGTGTGAGCCACACACTCACAGTAAATCAGAACAATATGCTGAGAGTTGAGTTACTGTGCGGGACGCCTCTTCACCCCTCTCTCTCTCTTCCTCGTCCTGCCTCACTCTCTCACACACACATACTTGAATCCACACACATTTTTCTCACACACTCTAAGCCCCCTTCCTAAAATATCTCTCACAAGCTAGGGGCCCCGCTGTCGTCTCTGTCCGCTCCCCATCCCCCTGTCCCCCCAGCCATTGGAGAATTAGCATTTTCCACTTTTGTCTTAGCTGAGGTACCCCCTTCTCTCTGCCCGCTGGTATGTGGCCATCATTAATGTGACCCCCCAAACACCAGCTTGGGGGGCCGCTGGGAAAGGGGGCCCTTCACAACTCATTAGGAGTCCTCCCATAGGTCCTCGTCCCACTCAACCCCCCCCCCCCACACACACACACACCCCTCGCCTAATCACATGCACTCATTAGCATCCCGCTCACAGTCTCGGTCCTGCCGTGCATTATCGGGTCAGGCAGGGGAACAGGCAGCATTCTTTGGTCAACCACTTTTAGAGATGCAAAATATGATACCATTCAAGCACCCCGCCCCCCCCCCCCCCCCCCCCCCCCCCCCCCCCCCCCCCCCCCACCCCCCCCTTCCTCCTCCTCCGTCAATCCCTAACCCTTCCTAATGTCCGAGGACTGGGTTGGATTATAAAGAGCCCACACACACACACTTTAAAACAATCTGATGCCGATCCAAGGCAGTGTCAAGACCTGTGCCAAGTCTGTGCCAAGGCAGTGCCAGTCTGTGCCCCACTCCCTCCTCTCTCAGACAAGGTAAGACTGACCTCTTTCCAGTCACAAGGCGCTCAGCCTGAGCCCAAACTCACACTCCCATCTGCTGCATGGGATAGCCACCTAGGGCTTCACTACTTGCTGCAGCACATTTCAGTTCAGTTCAGTTCACTGTAATTGCTTTTGAAAGATAGATTTAGCTGAACATAGGATGAGAGTTTGCTCACAGACATGAAGCATGAATACAAGTACACACACACTCACTCACTCACTCAGACTATTACTCTCTCTCTCCCTCTCTCTCTCTCTTTCACACACACACACACATACACATTTACATTACATTTATGGCATTTAGCAGACACATTTATCCAAAGTGACTTACAACAAATACATTTGTTTAAGTAAGTGAATCATCTATCCAACAGTCATCATAAGTTAATAAATAAATGTCCTTCTTCTAGCATTGTAACTGCCTATGGCTGCTGGTCTGGGCATTGATTACTATATATTTATATATATATATATACAGTGCCTATAGAAAGTCATCCTACCCTGTGAAATATTTACCTTTTGTCACATTACACCCTGGAAATTAAAATAAATAAAATCTAACTTTTTTGAGCTGTATGTACACATGACAACCGTCATCATCAAAGTGAAAATATTTTTTTTAAATTCTGGACAATTATTACAAATTAATTAGTGAAATACCTAGTTTGGTTAAGTGATCAGCCCCTTAGAGTATACCATTATAAACTTGCTCAGGTGCAACCAATCAACTTCCAGATCAAACACCAGGCTAATTGCCCCCCACCTGACATCAATTGTAGTGGTTTTGATTACTTCAGAATAAAACCAGCTGTTTCTTGAGGATTCCACTACTAGAAGTGCATGGTTCTGCAAAGAATTCACCATGGTTGGAAAAGTACTTTCAAAAGGCCTCCGGGATAAAGTTGTAGGAAGGCACAAGTTAGGTGAAGGCTACAAAAAGATTTCGAAGGCTTTAGCTATCCCTCTGAGTACCGTTCAGAGCATCATTAAGAAGTGGAAGGCGTATGGCACCACCAACACCTTGCCTAGATCAGGCCATCCGTCCAAACTGGATGACCGAGCCAGGAGGACATTGATCAGAGAAGCTACCAAGAGGCCAAAGGCAACTTTGAAGGACTTACAAGTGTTTATGGCTGGGACTGGTCTGTCTGTGCATGTGACAACAATCTCACAAGCTTTACACAAAGCTGGCCTGTATGGCAGGGTAGCAAGAAAGAAGCCTTTTCTGAAAAAGTGACACACTCATTTGTGCAATGCAAAAACACACCTGGAAGATTCTGTTGCCATGTGGAAAAAGGTTTTATGGTCAGACGAGACTAAGATTGAACTTTTTGGACTGAACTCCAAGCGCTATGTTTGGCGAAAACCAAACACAGCACACCACCCAAAACACACCATACCTACTGTGAAGCATGG
>NC_139653.1:8167615-8172615 GCF_951799395.1 Argentina silus | reverse complement strand
CTGAAATAGAGGGACTATACATAAAAAGTGTTGTAATTTGTTAATGGTGAAACCAATATGTACACAAATACCACCAAATAAAAGCTGAGAATATCTACTTTAACCTCATAGTGTAACAGGGTTAAGTGGTGTGGACCCAAGTGCAGCAATAATGCAGGAGGCAAGGTTTGAAATATTCCAAAAAGATGGGTACTTTACTGAAGAACACAGACAGAACAGGTACATCATACGATGAAGGCTCAGGATCGAACATAGGGTAGCATTAGAACCACCCAATAAACTAAATCAGTGAGGATTCTCTGGTGGCCAGTGGAGGAAGCAGCAGGAGAGAGGAGGATTCCTCATCCCCTTCTCTAGGAACGGCACCTGACATTCACTCGGTGTGCCCAGGGTGACATCGATGGAACTCCTCGATAAGTGCCGGATCAACAACGTCCTGGGCCAGAATCCAGAACCGTTCCTCCAGCCTATACCCCTCCCAATTCACCAGATATTGCCAGCTCCAGAGAAGCATCTAGCCCTGGTGGGACACGAACCAGGGAGCAAGTCGATAGTACAGTTGTAGGGTCAATGGCAGGGAAGAGATGTGGCCCTCCTCTTGCTGAACACCTCCCCCAGGTTGGTGTATTCGGGGGGAACGTGGGACAACTCAGGAGGGGCTGGAGAGGAGTTAGGGAAGAGGCAGGTGGCATACTATCACCACACCGAGGGACCGGTCAATCTGGAGGTTATGACAGGCCAGCCACGGGTAACCAAGGACCACCGGGAACTCTGGGGAGTGTATGACGTAGAGGGATGGTGAGGTGGTGAACCCTTCCGGAACCAGGGGTCTACCATCAAGAGGGGTAATGGTCATAGGTTGGTTGAGTCAGGCCTGGGGAGTCTTGAGCTGTTTGGCCGGACCAATGTCCATAAAATTGGCAGCCGCTCCGGAGTCTACAAAAGTCTCGAGAGGATGGAGGTGGTTCCCCCAAGGAGATGGAGGCTGCCAACAGGATGCCGGACCTGGAGTACTCGGTAGGAATAATAGGACTCGTCACAGGTCTGCCACCCTCGGATGAGTCTGCCCTTTTCCCGAGAGCTTTGGACAAGCTGAGCAGAATTGGCCTGATACTCCACAATAGAGACAGCGTCTTTCCCTCATCCTAAGATCCCATAACTGCTGAGTGAGCTGGGTCCTCCCCAACTGCATCGGTTCCTCAACCATAGGCCGAGGGGGACTCAGGGAGACTCAGGGAGACTCGGGGAGACTCGTCAGCGCTCGGGTGATGACGTAGCAGGGGCTGTTTGAGGCTCAGTAAATTAGGAAGCTATAGACTGGCGCTCTCAACACCTCTCCCGTATGCAAATATCCACCCGTATGGACATATCCACAAAGGCGTCAAAGTCATAGTCAGTTTCTTGGGTAGCCAGGTAATCCTTAACTTCCTCCGTAAACCTGTGGTGAAAAAGCGATGGTAAGGGCCTCGGGGTTCAGCAATGAGAGTGCGAAACTCGATGGCAAAGTCCACTACAATGTGAGCCATGGTGGAGAAACAGAAGGCTATTGGCTGCCTCGCATCCACTTACAGGATGTTCAAAGACCCTCCTCATCTCCCTGGTGAACAGGTGATAGATGGATCTTAAAGATGTCTGTTGGTCCCAAACCGCTGTGACCCAAGAGAGAGCTCTACTGGTGAATGCTGAAATTAGATATTCCACTTTAGTGTGATAATTTAGAAACATAGCAGACTGTAATTCAAAGATCAGGGAGCATTGGGCCAGAAACCCCCAACACCCACCTGGATTACCATTATAGTATTCTGGGGTAAGCAGTCAAAGGTCCCTGGCTTGCTGGGTAACAGGCTCAGGATGAATTGGTGGTGGTGGGTCAGCAGGAGATGCCGCCTGAGCCTGGCGTTGCTGGATGGCCACGGTGAGAGTTTGTACATTGTTAATGACTTGTAGGAGCAGTTGTTCATGCCTACCGACCATGGCTCCTTGGATTGCCAGAGCGGCGTGTACTTGGTCCATTTCTGCTGGGACCATGTTTGGTTCTATCCTGCTGTAACAAGGTTAAGTGGTGTGAACCCAAGTGCAGCAATAATGCAGAAAGCAAGGTTTGCAATATTCCAAAAACGTAGGTACTTTACTGAAGAACACAGGTAGAACAGGCACATCATACAATGAAGGCTCAGGATAGAACATAGGGTAGTATTAAAGCCAGGCTTATATGCTGGTCGGATAACAAGACACAGGTGTAGCCAATGAACAAAATAAGATAAAACAGTGAACACAGTGAGGACTCTGGCGATCACTGATGGCCAGTGGAGGACGCAGCAGGAGAGAGGAAGATTCCTCACACATTTTTTGATTTCAAATCCAAACTTTTGGAGACAAAATGCTTCATTGTCCCATTACTTACGCAGATATATATAGGGAGGGAGGGACGGAGGGACGTTCCCATCAACACTCTGCCGCTCCCAGTTAATCCAAGTGCAGCGGAAGGGAATTACCTGGGCTGACAGGGGGAACTGTGAAGTCCTGGTCCCCCCTTTAATCTGCACTATGGAAACCCTAATCTCATTTGGAGCGTGAGAGCCCAGAAGCATTGCTTAGCTGCTCTACCTCACTGACCATGCCCCAGGGACAAAGAGTGTGTGTGAGTGCGTGTATGGTTGGAAGGCAGCAGAGTCTCTGGCTAGGCCCTGTGTACCTGTACTGGTGTACTGTAGGTGTGCTGACATGCGCTAGCCTGTCTGTTTGTGTTGGAGGAGGGTGTGTGTGTGTGTGTTTACATGGGGCTGTATGTTAACTGATCTACAGTGGAGGATGGAACGGGTGTTGAGAGGCAGTTTCAGAGCCTATCTGTATGCGTGGGAGGCTGGGGGAGGAGTGTGTGAGACTGGCTGACTGGCTGACTGGCTGACTGACTGACTGACTGATCGAATGACCGAATAACCGACTGACCGACTGACCAACCGACTGACTGACTGACTGACTGACTGATCGAATGACCGACTGAATGACTGACCAACTGAATGACTGACCGACTGTATGACTGACTGACCAACTGACTGAATGACTGACTGACTGGAGGTTGCCAGCCTGCCGGGATCTGCTGCTGGGAGGCCCCAAAGGGGTTGGGAGCTGTGGTAGTGGTGGAGGGGGAGGGGGCTGGGTTGAAGCCCAGAGGTTAGACTGGCTTCCTTGTGTTTCTAGGCTAGGCTTGGATTACTAGGCTTTCTGTCATCAGCTGTGAGGTCGCTGTCTGTCTGTCTGTCACCCCAAGGTCGACAAATTCTCCCCAGCCTAACTCTGCTATGCCACCTCTGACCCTGTCCTTGACCCTGCTTTGCCCTTGTCCACACAGCCAGCCAAACATGTCTCCTCCCCCCTCCCCCCTCCCCCCTGTCAGAACTGTAACCATGTCCTCTGCATTCCTCTCCAGGTCACTGTGTGTGTGTGTGTGTGTGTGTTTATGTGTGTGTGCGTGTGTGTGTGCATGCGCGCAAGTGCGTACATGTGTGTGCGTACGTGCGTGTACGTGTGTATGTGCATGCAGTATGCCAATAGTGTTTGCCTCCTCTCCAGATTTGAAGCGAGAGGTATTTGAGTCTTCCATCAGTCTATGGTTACAGGATGCAGGTCCTGCCAAGTAGTCAGACAGACTCTAAGTTTAGCCACTTGTGTATATGCCTGCCTGCCTATGTATACAACCACAAATGCAAAGGCAAATGTAAAGCCAAGGTTTTCCATTGTTCTACACAGCAGAACTGTGTTTATCCATGTTGCAATGTTAAGTTATGTGGTACAATGGTTACATGAATAGGGCTTTCTAAACCTGTTGTACAGTAAGCCTGCTCCCTGTTCATATATAGATATAGATATATATATATATATATATATATTATTATTATTATAAATTCACCTCAGATACTTTCCTGTAAGGACATTTTACTTTTACTGTGTGTGTGTGTGTGTGTGTGTGTGTGTGCGCGTGCGTCAGTGAGATTTTAATTGTGTGCTGTGTCACTCCAGTTTCGCCTAGAGAGGGAGGGTCTAGCTGAGGTTCTGCCAACTCGACAGCGCTTCTACCCTATAAGACAGGTACACTCTCATAAGACAGGTACACTCTCATAAGACAGGTACACTCTCATGCCATCACCTTTACTCCCTTATGCTAGGCAAGTTACACCCCTAGCTCAGAAAGAGAAGCACTCTGTCTCAGTGACGTGGTTGGAGCAACCAACGCTGCGTTTCCAGTCAAAGCACACAACAAACCAGAGAGACAGAGAAACAAGGTGTACTGATGCCCACCACCTCAAGCTCAACATTAACAAGACTGAGCTGCTCTTGTTCCCTGGGAAAGCCTGCCCTCTCCAAGACTTCTCCATCACAGTCAAGAACTCCACTGTGCCTCCTCCCAGACAGCCAAGAACCTTGGGGTGATCCTTGTAAACCACTTATCCTGTGCGGCGAACATCACAGCGACAGCACGCTCCTGTAGATTCTTCCTCTATAATATCAGAAGGACACATCCATTCCTCACAAGAGAAGCAGCACAACTCTTGGTCCAGACACTTGTGATCTCCCGCCTTGACCACTGCAACGCACTCTTGACCGGTCTCCCTGCCTCAGTCATCAGACCTCTGCAGCTCATCCAGTTCTTCTCCGTTCTTCCACCTCGGCTGCCCGCCTGGCACCGCCGCCTCTGCGAGGATGCAGCGGTCGTGCTGTTCGGTCACAGCTTTTCACTGTCCTGGCGCCCCAGTGGTGGAACGAGCTTCCCACTGCTGTCAGGACTGCAGAGTCGCTACCTATCTTCTTCCGTAGACTGAAGACCCATCTCTTCAGGCTACATCTTGATACATTTTTCATCCCCACTACCCCCCTGTACAAGTTTCTCTACTGTAAATAATAAAATAAAAAATAAAAAGTAATCCTTCCTTCTTTTAGCATTGTGACTGCCAATGACCCCTGGTACTAGCATAGATTTGTTTTTCTAATGATGACTGATG
>NC_139653.1:8157615-8162615 GCF_951799395.1 Argentina silus | reverse complement strand
CTAATTGTTTTTCAACACATGTTAAGCTTGCAAGACAAGCCAACACAAAAACCTTTTTTTCACGTTCCTCCTTTACAAACAACAAAATTACCTAACAGTTACACTGAAAACAGTTATAGACAATAGTTATCAACAATAATAGCGAAAATACAGTATAACTGTACAAAATAATATATATTCTCACATACAAGAGTGGCTGTGTCTACAAAGGTGTGTTATGTGTTTGCCACTCTAGATTGGCAATGCCAGATCCACAGCATACAGGCCAGTCTTCTTGCCACATCGCAGTCAGCTTAATAGGTGTCAGTGCCAGTGTGTGTGCCTGATGGCACAAGTACCAGACACTTATGAGCATCAGGACAAAACCCATAAAGAGAGAGAGAGAGAGAGAGTTTTAAAAAAAGAAAGCCTGACGCCGTAAAACAGCGGCACACAGCCGAGGAGCAGACAGCCTCCAACAAGAGCACAGAGGGAGGAGAAAAACAGCACAAAAAAGACAACCCCTTCCCCCCCTTCCCCCTGGCAGCCCAGCATTTACATTAGAAGAGGAAGGGCACAGTAGGCCTGGGAGGAGGGGAGGAGAGGGAGGGAGGGGGAGAGGAGGGGGGTGTTGGATGGACTATTGGGGGCTGTAAACACTGTAAGACTATCGCCATGGATGCCCGCGTGGTATTCCGAGGCATCTGCCCCCAGCCCTCCAAAGCCAAGTGCCCCCCCATCAGCCCCCCTGGCCCCCCGGTCCCTCCTCTGCCCAGCATGCCCACCGGAGCAGATGTGCACAGAGGGGCGAGGACGGGGAAAGGGGGGTGCCCTTAAAATTATGTGAAAGCAAGGCTATGTGAGTCCACAGCCAGCCGGACCAGCCTACGCCTCAAGAGTACAGGTGTGTTTGAATGGTGCTCCAGCTTGAATGCACGTCTTTTCACTGTGTCCCCCATTATCATGTGTATTTGCTTATCAATTCACAGTGGCGTGAAGGTTTTTTGAAGAACTCCCTATATATTTCTTCAAAATGATCAACACCGTGAGTTGCATAATGTTGCATATGTTCATTGAAAAACTGTCATGCCATATCTGAGACTCTTACAATCGGGGTGTATTATACACTGTGTCTGTCAGCATCCAAAACTTCTTCAAATGTTGCTATGCCACTGTACAATCTAACTGCCCCCCCCCCCCCCCCCCCACACACACACACACACACACACATGCACACACACACACGCATACACACACACACACACACACACGCATACACACACACACACACACACACACACACACACACACACACACACACACACACACACACACATACACACACACACATACATACACACACCGCACACTTTCTCCTGTACAATAATACATGTGCCCCTGGAGGAGACTGTGGGAGGCAGTAAAACACAATCCCATTCAGTGTTCATGTAAAGACCTTTTATATGAATGCTGTTCGTTAGTCCTCTCACTCATGTATTCTACACTTCACTCAGGAAGAGAGAGAGACAATAAGAGTGAGAGTGAGAGAGAGAGAGAGAGAGAGAGAAAGAGAAGGAGAGAGAGAGAGTTGGAAGAAGAAGCTGAAAGATGGACAGAAGGGGAAGGGGAGGGGAAAAAAGTGGCAGAGAAAAGGGAGGGAAAAACAAGCCTTGAGGGTTCCAACACAAAGGACCAAGCAGAGAGGGGGAGATGGAGGAGCACAGAGAGAGAGAGAGAGAGAGAGAGAGAGAGAGAGAGAGAGAGCATGAGAGCATGCAGCAGCTGCCAGGCACTAAGGAATTCATGGTGGATTTCTCCTTGTTTGTGGCCAATTTGTTGTAAAGGGAGATGAAGGGTTGGGCCAGTGGAAGCAACAGATTGCAGATGCCTCTATTGGAAAGCTTGTGAAAGCAGCTCCCCTCCTTCTCAGCCCCTGCAGTTCACAGCCAGCCCAGAGAGAAGGACCCTTCTTTACAGTAAAGGACTGCTCCAGACATTGAGAGCCTCTCAATGGGTTGTCCCGGGGCTGGGGGAAATACAAGGAGGTCCAGTATTGAGAAGCAGAGGCGCACTGGGGCCCCTAAGGCTCTACAGGGAGTTTAGAGGGCCAATGTCTGAATAGGAGCCGGCTGAGGCTTTTTTACGATGACAATGTACTCTAAGAGACAGGAAACTTTTAGAAATTCTTACACAGATCAAACAGAATGTTTTCATTAGAACTGAACTTAGAGTAGTGTCAGAGGGAGGCGGTGTTAAAGCTTGGGGTAGGTTTGTGTGTGTGTGTGGGGGGGGGGGGGGAGCATAAGTGTGTGAGAGGCCTCTGGGGTGTGAGAGTCCTTTGGAAGGGACGGTGGGGTGTATGATCAGCAGGGGGGCTTCTCCATCCCCTATTAGTGGTCTCTGGGGGTACTGCTGGCCTGCCTCAGGTAAGGCCTTGGCAGATTAGTGCCAATCAGGGCCTGTTAGGCCACCTGTCAATCACCTCCAGAGAGGCGAGCAGACTCACCGAGCAGGTCTGTCTCCAGCTGTTTTTCGATTTGTGTGTGTGTGTGTGTGTGTGTGTGTGTGTGTGTGTGTGTGTGTGTGTGTGTGTGTGTGTGTGTGTGTGTGTGTGTGTATGTGTGTGTACTCATTTACAGGCTCCTGGACCCAACCTGGCTTCCTATCATTTACTCCCCTAGTTATCCAGACCTTAAAAGGACGAACTTTGCACAGTCACCATGACTACTGTAGAATGGTGTAAAATATGCAGCAGGTAAACACATTGTTGGCCAGAAGAGGAGGTTTGTCCGTCCTCAACACACACACACACATGCACAGACACACACACACACACACACACACACACACACACACACACACACACACTCCACTGTTTTTGCACATTTTATTGCACATTGACATTATTGTGCTAGTACTATTGTCACTTTATTGTCACTTTTTCTTACTTATTATTGAATTATTGACTGTTTGCTGACTGCTGTTGAGCGTGGACCAAGATCCCAAAACATTTCACTATGTCAATTACATCTGTATGTGATATACAGTACCAGTCAAAAGTTTGGACACACCTTCTCATTCAATGGTTTTTCTTTATTTTTATTATTTTCTACATTGTAGATTAATATAGAAGACATCAAAACTATGAAGGAACACATATGGAATTATGTAGTAAACAAAAAAGTGTTAAACAAACCAGAATATGTTTTATATTTTACATTCTTCAAAGTAGCCACATTTTGCTTTGATGACAGCTTTGCACACTCTTGGCAAAGTGTGTCCAAACTTTTGACTGGTACTGTAAGTGACAAATAAAAATTGATTTGATTTGATTTGTTCAGAGTCCAGAGGTCATCCATGGAGGACGGCCACAATGCCTAAACTGGAACCCACTCTTCCTGCTGAATCTCCGTTTCTCCCACTAACTATGAGGCACAGAGAGAGAGAGAGATGTTTGTTTGGGACACCTCTGACTGCGAGGTTCCTCCCATTGTTATTCAGTGAGCTCAACAGGAAAGCTTAAAGGCAAAGATAAAGGAAAGAGAGGTGGAAAGCAGAGAGAGAGAGAGATGGTCATCAGACTGTTAAAACTGCTGTTAGAAATAGCTCAGGGAAAGTAGTGCAAAGGTGACGGCCACAGAAAGTACATCATGACAGTGAACAACAACAACAACAACAACAACAACAACAACATTGGCGGTGAGTGAGTCAAGAGTGTGGTTTTGAGGCTCTGTGTTGGCTTCTGTGCTTTACTCAAGTGTGAGGTGAGAGACCTAGAGATGATGTGCACAGACACACACACACACACACACACACACACACACACACACACGCAGTCTAGGTTCACACACTACCACTAGCTGGCTTGTGTCCCAGGGAAAGAGGGAGTTTGTCAATAATGGAAAGATCTTTCAGAAAACACTGAAAGGTTTGTTTGTGGTGTTAGTTTAGGTTGAATAAAGTGTGTGGTTACCATACATGATGACATCTGCAAGCTGAGATGTACCGCAATACAAACTAGGATATTTCCAAGTATGGCAGCTACAGTAGGTCTTGATCGATGATAGATAACTAGCTGTCAGTTGTATTAATTACCAGGCAGGCACAGGGAGTGACGGAGACTTGATTAACTATGGGGTGGAAGGCAGAAGCAGTAAAGACGTACAGAAGTTTAGTGGAGATAGCAGATTGAGACAGCCATTGCTGCAATTGTCATTGATTAGTTAACATTCACATATGAAAACAAGTGAAAGAGAGAGAGTGAAAAAGGAAGAAAAATGTAGACAAAAAAGGCTCTTGCAGCAGCAGCTGTTGTGGTGACTGAACAGACGGAGGGTTGTCACCTAGCCCAGTGCCACCACTGTCACACACACACACACACACACACACACACCCAACCACCCACCCACCCGCCCACCTACCCACACACACACGCACACACACACACACACACACACACACACACACACACACACACACACACACACGCACACACACACAGGGCCCTGCTCAGCTCAGCTCGCCAGTTTATCTGGGTCAGGTCACACTCACTTCAGTCTAAACTAACACAAGACAAGATGTGTAAATGTGAGAGATGTAACCAGACCTGCTAAGTGCTCGCGCACTACTCTAGCATCACCGTGGTTACACCGATGGGCACATGTTGTTTCTGTGAAGGCCATAGGGGCTGGTGGACTGGGATCTCAGGATTGGTTCAATTTGCCTGGCCTCATCGTCGGTTGCACCAACCACCTCTCATTGGGTAGATGTTGTGAGTTGGGAGCGCTCGCTAGCTGACGGCATGTCTTGTGACCATCACTAAGAGAAGTCTAGTTCATTTGTGCAGCTGTACTGACGTGGCTGCTCATGTGTCCCCACAGGCATCCTATCACTGCTGTCACCAACCAGCCATGCTGCTAGGCAGGAATTACAACTTTGTCACTTAAAATATGATTTTAAACACTATCCCTAACCCATTACTCGAAAACCTAATCTCTCTCCTAACTTTATCCCTATCCCTA
>NC_139653.1:8052615-8150115 GCF_951799395.1 Argentina silus | reverse complement strand
TGTGTGTGTGTGTGTGTGTGTGTGTGTGTGTGTGTGTGTGTGTGTGTGTGTGTGTTCTGTCTGTCTGACTGCAGAATCAATGTTGATCATGTATGCTGCGGAAAGACCGATGATAATCGCTAATAAAAAACCACAAGATGTGCACATTCACTAACTCCCTCAAAGTGAGTCAATGTTTCCCAACACTCAAAAAGTTTTCTATCAGAGTATGAAAGGGTGTTTATCCGCTGCAACCACTGTTAAACTGAGTCAACTATGACTGTTACAGTTATATAGCTTCCACTATGTTCCTCACAAACATGTTGTGGACCAGGTATGCACTGTATTTGATGAGGGGACAGTCAGACAGACATCTGCCCTCCCTGGTAAATAGCATAGCTTGGGTAGTCTCATAACCATAGGGCCCTGAGGGGAGAGACATTCCTGGCTCTGGTTTATGGTTCATTGTCTGGGCTTGATCTGACCACAAACAGATACACAGTGGCAGCTTGTCACTATAGGCACCAGTGGAGGCTGGCGGAGGTAGAAATTAGAGGATGGACTCATTGTGATGCATGGAATAGAATGAGCAATGGTATCAAACACACACACCCCTGATAACTTTAGTCACAGCCTGATTTGTTGTCAAAATAAAAAGAAGAACAGAAGAGCGCGACAACATCCTAAATTCTGTATCTCTCCCTGAGGTGCACTGACTATCTACAAGCAGACCTGGCAAGTGGTGTTGAGTTGAGTAAAGTTTGAGATGGGATTTCACGCAAGCGCAGTGTCAATGAATTTCTAAGGCTTACCCACGCGTGGACCTTCTATTGCTTTGAGCAGGGATCACAACAAATGGTTTGGAAAGGCATCCAGTGAGATGTGCCTTACGCAGAAGCTGCACGCTCCTCAAGGAACTAGAGAATGCACGTGTACACGTTCATGACTTTACAGTAAATCAAAACCACGTTGCTGACATAAAACAAATTTGACACATGAATGATATCAGAGGCCAACATTGAGAGAGATACAATCGCACATTTGAAAGTCCCCTTATCAAGGCAATCAGACAATTTAAATTGTTTTAATGCGCACATTTGAAACAAAGCCTAGGCTATTCCTCTCCAATACTGTAGCTTGGCAAGTGCCTTACCAATTAAAAAAGGTATGAGCCGCCACTGCAAATACATTTATCCAACTCATCTCACCCAGGGAACTGGATTTATGTCCCAAATAGGCCTCTGTAGTGCCAGTCATGGACCTTGAGTCCAAGGGAACACCCTCAATGAGGTTATGGGAGTGCATGAAAAACACCCACACCCACACACACACACATACAGTACTTGAACACACACACACACACACACACACACACACACACACACACACACACACACAGACAGACAGACAGACAGACAGACAGACAGACAGACAGACAGACAGAGAGCCAAGTGAATCGCTGCTCTCTCTCTCATAAATAGGAAATGAAAGATGATTGAAAGACTCCTGAGGCAACAGACAGACAGACGAGCAGGCAGAGAGGAAGAAAGATAGACACACACATATACACACACACACACACACACACACCATGCATACATACACACCATGCATACATACACACACACAGAGCAGTGTTGGGGGAAAGAGCCAGACAGGGACTAATACATAAACAGATACCTGTAGGCCCAGGCTAATACTGCTACTGTATCGTGTGGACTGATACTGAGACTGATATGAATACTGTGGGCTTTAAATGAGCCTGTTTGTTTCAAACCAATCTTGACACAGCCTTTTCCGAGAAATCCCAGGCAACCCAGTCGAATCAGTTTTTCCTCTGTTTGCAACCGTGCAGGGCATGGTGGCGGACTCCCCTCAACACAGCCTGAGATGACTCAGCAGTGAGAGGGTTAAACACATCAGCAGCATAGTTTCATTGTGTGTAACAAAAACAAACACGCATAAGAACTACACATGTGATGCCACTCACACACACACACACACACACACACACACACACACACACACATACACATACACAGCTTCAAATACACAGTGAATAATTTACCTTTAGGCCCTCTCCCCACCCCACCCCTGTTGAGCCACATGCCTGCCCTCTCACCAGTCTAACACCCACCCCGACCTCTCAGCAGACCGTCTCCCTCTTCTTGTGGAATCACACACACACACACACACACACACACACACACACACACACACACACACACACACACACACACGGAGGATGAGTTAAGGTTGCGGTCAGGAGATGGGTTGGTCCATGGTCTTGTACTGACATTAAAAACGATTACAAACATCAAAAAGAGCTCTAGGGACCCCTTTCCTGTCCACTACTTCATAGCATGAAACATTTAATGTCAAATACACATGCCGGTGGTCATGTCTGGGTCAGGGTAGTAACTGAGGGTCAGAGGTGAAAGGTCAGACCCAGAGGAGTGACCCCAGGGTGACTAACCGACTGTAGTGTGTTTAATGACTCTCATGACCGTTGGTTTAAGTGTAACGAGTGTCATAGCTTTCAGGAAGGATGTGTGTGTGTGTGTGTGTGTGTGTGTGTGTGTGTGTGTGTGTGTGTGTGTGTGTGTGTGTGTGTGTGTGTGTGTGTGTGTGTGTGTAATTCTAATTCTCCGCAACTAACCTAATTCCCAGAGTACAGAGAGATATTTCCAAATCATGACAGATTGTCCTCAAACATTTACAATAATTGATGATTGACGTCACCCCATCAATAACTCAATAAATGTAGATTATGATAATGAGGAGGCAGGCAGGCATGCTGGAGTTTCCCCTCAGCCTCCTGGAGTGGCCCCTCTCTCTCCTCCAGTCCTTCCTTCAACCCTGCTGTTCCTCCAGTATGACCTCTCCTCCTGTGTTTCCATGGTCTCATGATCAATTAGAACACAGCCTACCAGAGAGAGAGAAAGAGAGAGAGAAAGAGAGAGACCGAGACAGAGATAGAGTTAGAGAGAGAGAGAGAGAGAGAGAGAGAGGTCGCTATGGGAGCAGCGGGTGAATCAGGCTACAGTTGAGCCTTGCTGAGTCAGAGAGTGTGTGGGAGGGGGGGGACAGAGCCAGAGAGAGATGGAGGGAGGGGGGAGATAAAGAGAGCGAGGGAGAGGGAGAGAGGAAGGGGGAGGGGGGGGGGTTTCCCATGTCCGTGTTTGCTCTGTGTCTGTGTGCTGTGGATCATGTGCCTGGCTGTTTATGGAGGAGTGATCCGGTCATGTGATCCTCTACACCTCTATATCCTACAGAGTGACTTCACCATCTGACTGGCTGATAGCAGGGATTCGCTCTTATTTTCTCTTCCTCCATTCGGATACAAAAAACAACAGCTTAAACAGCAGTGAAGCTGGCAGTATTTCGCCTTAGAGACCTCAAATGAAATGTAGTGGAGAATAAGGCAAAAATATAAATTTAACAGCAACCATAGCTCCAGCTTGTGCAGCCAGTATTATAAAACGTTATAAGTAGATCATTTATCTAGTATTTATTATTTATTATTAGGTTGGACTGTCGTTTATCTGAAGTTTATTTATCGTAGGTATCTTAGATCCCTCTTAAGAACTCCTGACCTCAGCCTCTCTCTTTCTGCTCTTTCTGTGATGGCCCGTGTTTGAACGTCTCCCTTGTGGAGGACCCACGACAAACATAAACTAAGAAACCAGATGAGACGTTACAATCTCGCTATGATACCGTTGATACCTCTATCATCTCTGCTACATTTACTCCCACTGAGGCCAGCTGTGTTGTCCTGAGCTGTTCCTCAGTCTCAGTCTATGTTTTCTGCCCGGGGCAAGGGAAGACAGGGGAAAAAGAAAAACCCTTTGTGATCTTGAGGCAAGCAAATTGCCATATGCAATAATCAGCTGTGGCCCTGTGGCCCTGTGGCCGTGTGGCAGGGAGCTGGAATGTGCCACTAGACACTGTCACCTCAGAGTGCCCTGGGCTGGGGGGTAACAGGATGGGACAGCCAGGCTGAGGGGTCAGGGAGTGGTGTTCCATCCCGGCAGGTAGCAGGAGGAGGAGGTCTGGAAGCGAGAGGTAGAGGAGGAGGTCTGGAGGAGGAGGTCAGGAGGGGAAATGTGGAGGAGAATGTCTGGAGGAGGTCTGGAGGAGGAGGTCTGGAGTGGAGAGGTGGAGGAGGAGGTCTGGAGGAGGAGGTCTGGAGGGGAGAGGTGGAGGAGGAGGTCTGGAGGGGAGAGGTGGAGGAGGAAGTCTGGAGGGGAGAGGTGGAGGAGGTGGTCTGGAGGAGGAGAGGTGGAGGAGGAGGTCTGGAAGAGGTCTGGAGGAGGAGGTTGGAGGGGAGAGGTAGAAGAGGAGGTCTGGAGGGGAGAGGTAGAGGAGGAGGTCTGGAAGAGGTCTGGAGGAGGAGGTTGGAGGGGAGAGGTAGAGGAGGAGGTCTGGAGGGGAGAGGTAGAGGAGGAGGTCTGGAAGAGGTCTGGAGGAGGAGGTTGGAGGGGAGAGGTAGAGGTCTGGAGGGGAGAGGTAGAGGAGAAGGTCTGGAAGGCTGCGGTGATGATGGTGCTGGTAGCCCAGCTGGATTCAGGCCAGGGTGCACCAGGCCTTATGTTTTTAGTGGTGACAGGTGCTGAGGTCTCTCCTCCTGTCAGTTGACATTTCCAAACCCCCCGGAGTGTGTGTCAGTGTGTGTGTGTGTGTGTGTGTGTGTGTGTGTGTGTGTGTGTGTGTGTGTGTGTACAACCATTCAAGACCAGCACTAAATCTCTCTATTTACCCTGATATTGTTGAGCTTGATTCAACATAACACAATCCCATGGCTTTATGACAGCTCTCTCTCGGTCTCTCTCTCCTCTGCTGGTTTCATGGGTATAATGACAATGCAGGAGGCTGAGGCCCTCCACAGCCTGAGGGAAAAGGAGGAAAACCACAGAGCAAAAAGACACAGTCAGACAGACAGACAGACAGACAGACAGACAGACAGACAGACAGACAGACACACACACACACACACACACACACACACACACACACACACACACACACACACACACACACACACACACATTTACCAAAACAACTAGAATAGCACAGCTAAACCAAACTGTGTCCTGAAAAAGCACACAGGTCAAAAATAATAGAGAGAGGGGTCATGGAATACAGCCATCGTACAATCCACCATGAAACCAACGGCCTTGAGCTAAATAAACATGAGGTTCTTTGGAGGCTTTGTTATAATTTATTTATTTATGTGTGTGTGTGTGTGTGTGTGTGTGTGTGTGTGTGTGTGTGTGTGTGTGTGTATATGTGTGTGTGTGTGTGTGAATGTGTGTGTGTGTGTGTGTGTGTGTGTGTGTGTGTGTGTGTGTGTGTGTGTGTGTGTGTGTGTGTGTGTGTGTGTGTGTGTGTGTGTGTGTGTGTGTGTGTTTCTGTGTTTCTACTTTGTGTAAGAGCCATTTGTTAAAGGAGAACTTAATCCAGATCGTCCCATTGGCAGTGGACAGTGGGGATGCAGTGTCCCCCAGTGAGTAAACAGGATGGGTCCTTCTGGGCCAAGGCAGAGCTGCTCTCAGACACAAACAAAGGCCCCTATCTCTCTTTCTCTGCTGGCTCCACACTGCTAACTTCCTTCCCCAAAGCCGCACAAACCAAAATAAAACACTGAGAACAATCACTGGCTCTGAAAACACTTAGATGTCCAAGGAAATGTCTCATTGGCCGTGAGCTTTGGGCAGCCTATCACATGTGAAACCTCCACAAATGTAGGTGAAGAGAGAGAGAGAGAGACATGTCTCCCCCTGTGTGATGGTGAAATCCATCTGTTCCAGAGGCCACTGAAACTGTTCCATGATGTTATGGTCAACATATATAGAGACTGTGAAAATACTTGTTTTTTTCACATTGCAAGAGAGGGCAGGACAGGCTTATTGAAAAATGCAGACGGAAACAAATTAAGTTTCCTCTGTATTCAACTGGCCTAGTGTATCAATGGCTGCAGCCCAGATAAGAGCACCTGCTAAATTAACAAACCAAAAATCTTTGCGATCAAAGTTACTGTAAAACCAATTTCTTCACTGAAATTGAAATACAAATCAAGCAATTTTTGAGAGTTTGAGAATAATCAATGTATTTGTGGGCATTGGGGATATGGTGAGCAACGATATATAGGGCATGCATGGAGTGTTGGCATCAAAGGAGTTGTGGCATGATGATGTTGAGGGCAGCACACACACACACACACACACACACACACACACACACACACACACACACACACACACACACACACACACACACACAAACAGAGACACAGAGAGAGAGAGAGACAGGATAGAGTGGGTGTGAGGGTGTGCCTGACTTGGTCTGCAGATGTTTTCTAGAAGTTTCCAGCTGTTCTGTACCTGGCCCTCAGGTGAGTGGGGGTGGGGCGGGAGCCAGAGGTAATGATACAGAGACACAACACACCATCATTTATCACTGACTCACCAGGTTATGTTCTCCACTCCCACACACACATAAACACACACACTCTGAATGGGAGAGAACACAGCACTCAGATTGCTTGGGGTATAATACTCCTCTGGGTCTTGGCTGAGCAAGACAGATCCTGTGTTTATGGTGCATCTTACTATGTGTGTGTGTGTGTGTGTGTGTGTGTGTGTGTGTGTGTGTGTGTGTGTGTGTGTGTGTGTGTGTGAGTGCATAAGCATGTGCACCTGCGCCTGCATAAGTGTGTGTGTGTGTGTGTGTGCGTGCGTGCGTGCGTGCGTGCGTGCGTGCGTGCGTGCGTGCGTGCGTGCGTGCGTGCGTGCGTGCGTGCGTGTGAGTGTGTGTGCGTGTGTGTGTGTGTGTTTACCATCAGCAGGAATGTGCAGTATTTGGTGATGTGAAAACCAGCCCTCAGTGGTCAGGGTGCGTACAAACACACTCTGTTTTATGGGATGGGCTTGAGATGCCACAGTGTACACTCAGGGGGTAGTGGAGGAATTTGAGTGCTTTTACATGTTGTCCTAATGCCCTGAGGTGTGTGAGACTGCAGGGATTTTATGTTGTTGATTCCACTGACTAGAATCATGCATAGTGGAGGCTAGATATATATGTATTTGTCAATATTGACTATTAAGGGTTAGGGTTAGTCACTTTAATAGTGATAGTAGCTTTATCTAAATAAGTGTTATCATGTTGTTCAATAACGGCTTATGTTTGTATTGTACTGTATCTATATCTTGTCAATAGTGCTGCAGTCAGCTATGATACAGGTAGCCATGTAGGCTAAAGTTGAATAGTCAGTTTGATACCTGCTTTGGTACCTGCTAGTGTGTGTGTGTGTGTGTGTGTGTGTGTGTGTGTGTGTGTGTGTGTGTGTGTGTGTGTGTGTGTGTGTGTGTGTGTGTGTGTGTGTGTGTGTGTGTGTGTGTGTGTGACTGTGTGTGCGTGTGTCAAGGTTGCCCAGATCAATGTAGCCCTGGTCACAGTAGCCCTGGTCACAGTAGCCCTGGTCACAGTAGCCCTGGTCACAGTAGTCCTGGTCACAGTAGCTCTGGTGAATGTAGCCCTGGTCACAGTAGCCCTGGTCACAGTAGCCCTGGTCACAGTAGCCCTGGTCATAGTAGTCCTGGTCACAGTAGCTCTGGTGAATGTAGCCCTGGTCACAGTAGCCCTGGTCACAGTAGCTCTGGTGAATGTAGCCCTGGTCACAGTAGCCCTGGTCACAGTAGCTCTGGTGAATGTAGCCCTGGTCACAGTAGCCCTGGTCACAGTAGCCCTGGTCACAGTAGCCCTGGTCACAGTAGCCCTGGTCATAGTAGCTCTGGTGAATGTAGCCCTGGTCACAGTAGCTCTGGTGAATGTAGCCCTGGTCACAGTAGCCCTGGTCACAGTAGCCCTGGTCATAGTAGCTCTGGTGAATGTAGCCCTGGTCAATGTAGCCCTGGTCAAAGTCCTGTGTTGTGTTGGATGTGTAATGTTTTTCTATGCTCTCATTAGGACAAATAGATGGAGAGAGCACCTGTTAGGGCTACCATTATCTCTGCCAGATAATCTAGGTCAGTGTGATGTCACATAGCTAGGGCCTGCAGGTGAAATACTGACACCAAGATAAGGACGGGAACTGGCCCCACATGTAACCAGGTAACCACCGGTTTGTCAGAGTAACGCTGAAAGCTGTTGGCAAGGTAATCCCTCTGAAGGCCATACGGGGGTGTGAGAGAGAGAGAGATAGATTGGGGGTTTACACTGTAAACCCACAGCAGTGGAAACTTCCCTCATGAATATGACTCTATATCTGAGAGAGATTTGCTAGGGATTAATGTTGACCGAATCCAGCCAAAACACTCTATGCCTGGTAATGAATTGGTTCATACTTTTTGGTTCATACCTTTTTCTATAAATAAAAATATAAAGAATTTTCATAAACAGTTTATCTAACGCTTCTCTCATAAACACTGGCATAAAAAATAAAGTCTTAAAATGGAAGTAGTCCGAAACATTTTGTTGCATGGGGCTATAAAAACATTCACTGACAGTTTAAACTTATCAAGAGAGAAAATCTCAACCTCTCATTTCCGCCTGGGCTTCAGGAGTCCCATTAGACTGAACCACTGAGGGAGTTAAGAAGGGGTGGTTTTTGGCTGACCCACAAAAAAAAATTAAGAGAAACTATATTTTTCATGAGCTCAGAATCATATTGGTTCTATGAATCGCTGAGGTCACTGTACACGATTTAGTCACTGTTACAGTGTGCTTTGAACAGTTGAGACCCGCCTTGTGGCTCTTAGCTGAGTAAGGTCCTTTCGTTCAGTAAATGGGTTATAGACCTTAAAATAACAGTCAATAAGCCTTGCAGGTCTGGCCATGTTGGTAACAAGATAACATACTATACACTGACACAGCAGGGCAGAGCACCGCTGATTCAGGTAAATGCATCTATATACTACAATATGTCTATATACTGCTTCCTGTACAGGACACTTGCCTTGTGCATTCACTGTCTAACTCCATCACAATGTCAAATAAACATTATGAAACCCTCTGTGCCAGACCTCCAACCAACAGCAATGTACCTCTGAACGTTTTCTAGTCCTCAGTAAATCCAGGAAGTTAATAACTGATAATAATAATAGTTTTCTCACCCCTTTTTTACCCCATTCTTACAGAGGTAAGGTCAGGTGGGGTAGGGTGATGTGGGTGGACTATGATCTACTTACTGTAGCCACCTGTAACCACACATAAACTGAACCTAGCTTTAGTGTGTGTGTGTGTGTGTGTGTGTGTGTGTGTGTGTGTGTGTGTGTGTGTGTGTGTGTGTGTGTGTGTTTGAGTGTGTGTGTCTACTGTATACTTGTGTGTGTGTTCAGAGTGTCTGCAAGCAATCGATGGTGGGCTACACACACTCTCATTCCATAGATGGGGGGATGCTCGACCATTGCTAGTGTGTTTAAGCCCACACAGAGGCCACTCAGAGAGTGTGTGTGTGTGTGTGTGTGTGTGTGTGTGTGTGTGTGTGTGTGTGTGTGTGTGTGTGTGTGTGTGTGTGTGTGTGTGTGTGTCATGCCGTGGAGGGCTCTCTTCCTCCGCTCCATGAATGAGTGGCCTGAGCACGGGGGATAAAGGTGGTCTGTGCTCCAGTCCTGCTCGCTCTGCCCCATGTCCACTGAACCTTAAAGGGGGCATTGATGAAGGTGCTGCTGGGCTGAGATGAGCTCCAAGGCCAGGGCTAGAGAGGTCCATGCAGGGGAGGGGAGAGGACACTTACTGTACCACACACACACTGGGACTGGACCTGATGTTCCAGCTAGAAACATGGCCACTGTGTACCTAGTAGTAGCCTACAGGCTGACCTTTGTGCCCTGTGTTGCTGTCAAGTGAAATATGTTCAGGACATGGATGTTCCAGTCATGACGACAGTCATTTAAGACGTGGCTACAGAACATGCTATGCCTGTAAGCACGTGTTTGGGTCTGCAAAACCCTTTCAAAGTAGATTTTCTAGAGAAATGCCGGATTCATTGGTGAATGGAAAAAGTGGAGAGAATTAGAATGAAATAGAAACATCATTAGGGCCCACAAACAGTCATTTCCTGCCCAGATCACTCAGAGATTGTATCAACAAGACCTTTGTTTGAAATCCGGCGATATGAAATATGGACGTGAGTGAAAGCACCGCCACCACACTACCAAGCCCAGACTCCCCCATAGCAACATCCGTCTCCAGCTGACCTTGACCCCTTTAACTTCCTCCCAGATGCAGGTCAAACCTCAAAGGCAGTCTCGCCCCCCTTTCATAGAACTGGCTCTCTGTGGAAAAGACCTTTCCAGCGGCATGACAATTCCACATACAACCTTGGTAATCACTGAGCGGGTACATTTATTCACGACGGCTCCCCACACCACCACTCAGCATAGCTACACTATTTGTACAGTATAAACATTTTGGATGATTATATGTAATTACTCAGTGGTACATAAACACACACACACACATATATGCGGACGTACACACACACATATGCGCACGTACACACAAACACACACACACACACACACACACACACACAGACACACACACACACACACACACACACACACACACAGCAACCTCAAGGATTTCTGTTCCATGCTCAAAACTGTTTATTCAATAATAACGCAAGTGAAGGGAGTCATGGACTTCAATACTGCCAAGAACTCCCCCAAATAAACACCACCATTAAACATGTTCACGTAACGCTTCCACTTAAGGTCCTATTCCATAATTCAACAGTGCGTGTTTCTGCTCAATCCACAGTATAAATAGTGAAGTGTTATTTTATTATCAGCATGTAGTATTGCTGAAACCCAGTTTGTGGCTCTCTATATCAATACTACGGGCTGGATAAGCATGCCTACATAAGCATGCCTGCTAAGGGATTTGAACATGGAGTAGGCTAGGCTGCACACTTACAGTGGCGCACATAAACCACACCCTCTCACCTCACAGACACTTCCTTATCGCTGCACTCTCAGTTGTCGATCATGTGCAAAGCCACACCCCATCTAAGTAAAGCTCCATTGAAGTGGATAGGCCATGCAAATGTAACAGCTCTATCAACAAATACCCCAGCCACACTTTAGCCCCCTTCCCAATTCACACACACCCATCATGTTTGGCTGTAAATTCAACATGTGTTAAGAAGGCAACATATATAGAACAGAGATAGGGGGGTTATTTTAAGTCTCTTCTCTCATTGGGTCCCTCCGTACTGCGAGACATGCTGTCTAACTCACAAGAGCCATGTAATTTGAACTGTTGATTAATCTGGAGTATTGCGATGAGACAGTGGGTGGGGTAAAATTGTAGAGACTAGCCTAGACCATCAGTGGGCATAGAGGAGCTTCTGCCATCTTGTTTATACCTATCCAACCCGTTCAGATCTACACAAATGTCTAGGGTGAAGGGAATAGGGGTTGTTTCTGGACAGGGCCAGAGTCTCTCTAACTGAGTGTCCTTATAATGAATATTCAGCCTACATTCTCACAGCCAAGCTGTGCACTCTGAGGTCTTTTGAGTGAAATTGACCTACGTAACATCCTTTTGAAACCTTCTCTGCCTTAGAAGGCTCGGATTAAGAGTATTTACATTCTGAAGAAAAAAAATTTAAGAGAAAGTTCCACCCATAACGACATGATGTCAGAGCCTCAGACTGTATACATGGCGCTCTTTCGCTCTTCACGCCAAGGGTATCAACCTCAGGGCCAACCCAGAGACCAGAGACCATAGTGCAGCCACGTGTCTCCCCATCCCATCTGCTCAGCGTTGATTCATGTATTTCACTCTGGACCTGGGAGTGATGCCTGGGGCCAATGTTTGTAAACTGTGGAGAGCCAAGGGAAGTATCTCATCTGACACACGCAGCGCTTGGTTTATTCTGGCGTCTGTGGATGTCGTCAGTGTTGTAGATGAGCGACGCCCCATCCCCTGTAAACACCGACCTCTTCGCAGATGCTCTGTAAATATTTATTGTCAGGCAGACGGCAAGGGGAGAGGAGCGTGGATGGAGCACCGAACGCACCGGCAGAAACGTGACCCCGTCATTCCTTCTCTCTGGACTCTCAATGCACCAGTCAACCGGCACTGATCTCTTTATCATCTATACACCAGAGACTGATATTTTACCTTGTTGTAATGGGATGATCCTGAAGGGCATTGACCACTGCTTTAGATACTCTTAAAAAAGAATCACATGGTGATGGTTGTGACGCTCACGCCTTACTGAGCATGACAAAAACAAAGCCTGGGTGAGCCATGCTGCTCTCAAGCAGTGCACCATGGCATAAATAGTAACTACTGGAACCCCCCCCCCCCCCCCCCCCCCCCCCTCCCCCCCAAGTAAGGAGAAGGAAAATAAGAGGACAAAAAAAGCAGGAGAGAGAAGAGGTGGAAATGGGTGGTGGTGAGGAACTGGGCTCTTCCTGCCGTAATCAGAAGTCAGAGTATTTCCTGTCATTGTAGGAGCTCCAGACCCATTAACCAGCAAGCCCCCCTACACACACATGCACACACGCACACAGACACACAGGTATGTAAATCCGACTTGTCTTGCATGGCTTGCATTGTGAGTCCTTTGGCACTGTGCTGATAAACACTTCATTATGAAATCCTGAGGACACTGTAAATATTTGCTTGGCCTTATCAACCTCCCTTATCTTGACGTGAACTCTTGGCACTCCATGGCTTCTAGGGCTTTATTGTCTTAAAGGTCAGTCTTTTGGTCAGTCTGTTGGAGATACTGTATAGGTAAGATTTACTTTCACAAACAGAGGATAGACAGATGGTCAGTACAAACATCCATGCTATAATCTCATCCAACCCACATTTGAGGTGTGGGTCATGTATTTCTCATACCAGTAAATATGACCAGACAATGAATTGACAATGCTCTATGTGGGATTAATGTCACATTGGACTGTTGTTATGGTCTTTCTTCCAATGGTTAAAATATTCACTATTGGTCAACCATACAAAGCTGAAACATGCTTTGAAGGAATGAACCAAGTTGATCATGTCTGACCCCATAGATTGTGGCATATCTGATACTCTAAACTTATTGTTCTGCTTTAGAGATTGGTTTGTGCTTCCCACTATAGTTTGTGTGTGTGTGTGGGGGGGGGGGGGATTATGCCAGGGATGGGGATGCATTGACTCTCATGTCTTCAGCTCTTTCCTAGTGGATGGGGAGAGAGGTGATTTGTTGTCACTTACAACATACTGGTGTAAAGAACATGGGAAGCAGAGCATACCAGTTTGAGGAGAAGAGAGACAATATTGATGATGTAGTGCAGGAAAGAGAGGCAGTTTGTACCATATAAAGAAATAGAAATAGGCCAAAGCAACAAAATACTTCCAAAATGATTTTATTGGGAGAACTACAAAAAATGTACAGTACAAAGTTTACAGTCTCACACTCAATTTGTAGTGAACTGACTCCACAAAAATAATTACATTACAACACATGTTGTCTTTTTGTCTGGGTTTTTTTTTTATTAGTTACATTCAAAAAGCTTTACTTCTGATAAAGTAGTCAAAAAAGTACATGTGCGCATCCCCTGTACCTACTATGTACAAACAAAACATGTTAAACCACTTTCCCATCCAGCAAATTCTGAAGATTCAGACAATTTCAATCTCAAAGAAAAAGCTAACAAAATCAACATGTGAAGAGGAATGGTGAATTGAAGTGGGAAAAAAAAATGTATGGTTGTTGTTCCAGAGTGTCTAGTGGTAACAACCTTCAAAAGGAATTCAGATCCAACACTACATTCAATTCAACTCGTGAAAAAGATACATGTAGGAAAATACTTTATTTGGTTAATCTTAAGGCATGTAAGATGGTGACCCCATAGGCACTACACAATAATACTGGGGCACAAGGGACTGCTACATTCTTCAGCGCGTGGCTGGAATCACAAGTGTGACCTCGTGCAAACAGAGAAACAAAATACTTTTTTGGTTAATTTATTTACTTGGGTTCTTTGTCACTGAAATCAGATCTGTAAAAAAACATAATGACAGCTCAGGTTTGGACGGTCTGTACAACCACATCGTTTATACATTCTACAGAAACTACCTAGATAGGGATCCTCAAAAGGCCTTCCACAGCATTGACGAGCAACATTGGAACAAACAGCAATCACGCAAACTGTTTTAAACGTAAACAAGGAAACAAAATTAATGAAATAAATATCACATACTTTCTCTTAAATTAAGATGTTTTTTTTTTACTCATTTACAAATAAAAATAACCAAGTGAAGTTACAAAAGAGACCAAAAACAAAATATATATTACTGTGAAAAGAACACTCCACTTTATGCAGATTAATAATGGCGATCATAATTTAAACATAATACAAGAATATAGATCTATTGCTTCATCATACTTGATAAATACAGTATGGACACAAATTACCGATGTAGCCTATACTTTTCACAAGACAATAAATAAGTTAAATAGTTCATAGCCAGTAACGCACCGCTATGTAATCAAAAGAGCTACAAAAATATATCCCAACCATCAGCAGTGATTTCCCCAAACAAACTGAACTCAAGAGTGCTTTCAACTAAGCAACACAGTATACTAACCAAACAAACCACTAGGTGGCGCTGTGAAATAGATTAAAGTTCTGGAATGGAAATGTAGCTTTCAGAAAAACGAACACAGCTTGAAAAATGTTACATGTGTCAAGGCATATTCTTGGCAGGATGGTTGAAATCCGAAACCTCTTACAGTCTCTTTTCGCATCAAGTCTTGTTACACATCTATCCGAGGAAAGTGTGTCACCTGATAAACCAAGACTGCAATTGCAGCTCATTAGGTAAGTTGCCGATGGAATGCCTTCTGTTGGTATCTACCTGTATACAGCTATCATTAGGTCTAAATACAGAAAGAAAAAATAATGCCACGACAAAGATCTTTTTCATCCATTAAACGACGAATGATTAATCATCTGAAATCGACAGCCTGCTGAAGATTGGCAAACGTTTCCCAGCATCCAAGCTTGGAGATTCGGAGCCGCTGAGACTCCCAGAAGTGCTGAGTGACCCGCTGGCATAACTCTCCCGGCCTGAGAGAGAGTCGGGTGGACTAGGAGGAGAGTCGAACACCGGCGACTCGTTGAGGCGACGCAGGGATTGCAAGTGGCTCATGTTGTAGGAGGGAGGAGAGGGGCACAGGTTGGCTTGAATGCTTCCGTAATAGGCACCATTGGACTGGTTGGCATAGCCGTTCTGCGTGTGCACGGTCAGTGGGGCAAGTAAGGCTTTTAAGTCTTGCCCCGGGAAAGAGAATGCACTGTTCACACAAGCCATGGAATTGGGCGACAGGACATCCTCGTAGAAGTTAGGGGAGCAAGAGGCGTTGGAGGGGGGTGGGGTGCGCGATGTGGGGCTCTCCATCAGTGGGGAGTCCAGTCCGTGATGACTGGAAAAACCGGAAAAACTCAGGCTGTGGTGAAGCTTTGGTCTGTCCCTCTGACTGTACCCTGGCATGGCCTCCCTCTGACCGTAGACGCAGAGCTCGCGAGACAAACTGGGTTCCCCCGGCATGTTGGCGTTGCTCGCAGGTGATCTGCGCTCGTCGGCATTGTGGATGAAATGACAGCGGGGACCATAGGGGCAAAAACCGATGGTGTGGTAGGTGCGACACGGCTCGGTCTTGTACTTGGGGTGGCGAGACAAACTCCTCAGCTCGTGGTAGCCGTGGGCAAACTGGCACTTCTCCCCATACTTGCACGCTCCGTTCTCCTCGAAGGGTCTGCAGAGTTCGGTCTTGTAGCGGGTAGAGTTGATCTGAGAGCCCGGTTTCTGCTGCAGTGCCTGCAGCTGCTGGCTGCGCTCAAGGCTGCGGTCTCCATTCTCGCTGTATGCGCGGTCGCGGAACTTATTATCCTTGTTCATGGTGGCAGTGTTGCCGCTGCTAGACGAATCCTCGTGCATGCTATTGTAGGAGCTAACGGAGTATTTGTTACTGTTGGTCATTGATTCCAAGTTGCTGGTCGAGTTTCTACGGAAAAATCCAGGCGTGTAAGAACTGTTGGAGCTGGTAGCTACTGGAGCCCCCACAGCTTTCTTGTCCAGCATGCTGTTGATGTGAATGGCGTTCATGTTCAGGCGTTTATCTTGCTGTTGGGAGAACATAGAATACAATAAGTAATGTATTTCAACACATACGGTTTAGATTAATGCACCATTATTTTTATGAAGGTAATTGCAAACAAGTTGTGTTGCTAGCAAGCTAGCTTTCCTACATAGCAAGGACAACAGTAGCCAAGCTACTGACGATGCACCAACAGGTTGCAATATTAGCCAGTTGCACGGTTTCAACAAAAAAAAAAAAAAAAAAAAAAAAAAAAAAAGAGTAGACTATATCTAGGTAGTAGGGCAAGAGTTTGCAACTACGAATTTGTTCTTACCTTGTAAAGCAGGTCAATGTCGTAGAAAGCGGACAAGATGTTTGCAGACATCTCTTCTTCTGAAGTTTTCTGTCGCAGTCGTTCTGTCATGGAGGACCAAGCAGGATCCTTGAATGCACGAGGCAACTGTTGTAGACAGTGCCACGACTGGTTCGGGAAAGTTGTGAAAAAATATATCTGCAACTCCAGTGATGTGAATGAAACGACAAAAAGCAAGGTCCTTGTTGCTGTTGTCGATGTTCTCCCAGAGAAGCGCTGAATCAGAGTGCTTCACTGACCATCCGTACACTGCACATGGATATAAATGCTTCGCGGTTGTAGCAAACTTTTGCAGAGCACGCCCCCTTTTCGAACATTGTCCAGTCACTGGTTGGCCGCCTAATATTACACTCCGCCTCGAAATTGTACTCCCTTCCACATTTATATCAGTGCAAATGTGTAAAAGCTGTGTATCAGTCTATCGACCCGTTCGATTGTCTCTATGGCAGCTCTGACTTGTAAATAACTTAAGTTTGATGTTATTCTGGAAATACATCGCAATCAGTCCGCATCATTGCTTTTTTGTGTGGAAGTGAGGCGGTTGCATAATCGACGACATCCACTCAGTAGCATATCTAGTCAATTACGCATGGCAAAAGAGTTGTTCTCAATATGTTTAAATTACCTACCCTTTTCCTTTAATTACATTACATAACAGGAGTTATTTGGCCTTTCAGTGCTGCAATATGAAAGTTTGTGCAGCGCAGTGTGTTTCCATAATGAACATATAACACAAAGACACATGGATAGAATATAAATCAGCCAATTAATGAGTTAATCTTTGCTCTAAAGTTCCTTAATTAATCACCTACGAGCAACATTTGTTTTGCCCAAAGCCCTACATTGTTGTAATACAAGTAGCTGGTCCGCTACCAAACAGAGTTAAGGATTTCTACTTCACAATATATTTTTTATAATGTTATTTATTAATTCAGGAAAAGGATGAAGACAAATGTTTCGTCACTGTCATCTCAAAAGCGCTCAGCCACAATCTCAGAAGACTGACGGCACTGGTGGAATATAGCTCTCCTTAAAAAGCGGTACAACATTGCCCCCCTGAGGACAAATTCAAAAATGGCTTTATAGACTTTAGCGCCACCTGCTGAGGCCAAGGCATAATTTAAAGGTGCATTCCATAAGATTTCCACATAAACATAGCCCTTATGTGAAGTAGCATGTTTAGTTTGTTCGCTTTGGAATCTGACTAAAACACAGTATCTGCCAGTGTGATGTAATGAACAAATTATGTAAAAATGGTCAAACCATAAGGCCATGAAAAAGCTATGAAAATGGTCTAATGATGCAAAAGCTATGAAAATGTTAACATTGGAGCCAGGTCACATTCATTTATCTGCAAGATGTATAAGATTGGATACTTGGCAGTGAAGCACACAATGTGATATAAGTCCCAAAATGCAGAACCTTTGGTGAAGTGCATGTAAAAAATCATGTGCAATATGTAATCCATAAATTGCTAGTTTCTGTGAGATCAGTTACGATCAAGTCATTCTGATTGGACAGTATCTGGAAGAACAGTTAGTGAACACGAAAATAATGTTTTTGCATGATTCAGAAGTCCCTTGAGTCATAGTGGTTTCGCTGCTGAGAGATATATAATTTAAAAAAATAATAATAATATATATATTTTTTTTTTTTAAAACAGAAACACCAGAAAACAAACGACAGGTTGGAATCTACTACTACAAACCCTTAAATTAGAGCTTGGGCTGTACTACGCCTATTTGAAAGTGTTTATGATAAATAGTTTTAATGTCAAGGACAGACAGGCAAGCCTCATACATTGAGAAATCGCTTGAACATGTCCTCATCCGCAAAAACCACTCTCCCATCACACAGCCATGTTTTTATTGGTGGATGTTCAAGCGCTCCAAAACATGACATCATTTTACAGTACAGGGAACACACTGCTGCTACAGTGTGAGACTGCCCAGCTGTCTGCACACTAGACCAATGTTTTTAAAAAACAGTAGAGGAAGACAGACATAAATACATGTGACACAACTAGAATGTTTAGCAAGGGTAATATTTTTAGGGCGAATACATTTGCTTTAACAACCTTTGCTGCCTTGAATCATGCAGTCTCTCACACTGCATAACCAGACCGTTGAAAGTGTGTTTTTTCAGGCCCATATACAGTAGCTCTGGGGGGGTTGTGTGGATTTGTTGAATCTCAATGTACTGTGAGTGCACAGCAGTCTTGAAGGCAAATTTAATGGTGGGCACTTTAGTAGTAGTACACTGTGTACATTTTCCATGTGAAACACTATCTAGTTGGTAGAAGCACAGAGCACAAAGTGTTATTTTTCACATGCAGGGCTAAATGAATAACATGTCCCAGCATTCAAGGTTCAAGCCTCTGATACGCTGTGTTCAAGGTGCTGTGAGGAGACACATGATTTTCAAGACCTTAGAAGCACAATGAATAAGGGAATCTTTACTGAAAATCACTCTGACATAACTCAAACATTTACATTTTCAGCAGCACATTCCCTTCTAAAACACATGAATCCATGGACAGACTGAAATGAAATCCATCTAACAATGATATAAATTCTAGCTGGCGGCAATTATTAAAATCATAATAGCCCTAGGAGTGTTTGTCCAGGCACCACGTGATGTCTCACTCAACCACCGCCCCATGCAGTAATCCAGACAATAGAGGGATGGTTTGGGACTGTCATCGTGGAATCCACTCCTCTGGCACAACATTCCCTTTTGTTCTTGAGGCCAGAAACTGAGGCTCATGGGAACCTGAGTTTTGGAGCTGAGTTGAGTAGATTATGTTTCTGGAGGCTATAGTGGCTCGGATTAACACTCGTCTTTGTCCCTTCCTTGTCCTCAAGCTGACGGTCCAGTCTGAGTCAGAGTGCCCAGCACGTCCAGGGCCAGCGAGGCTCTCTCTTCTCTCAGGGTCAGGCGAGTGTGCTCTATGGTGCAGGAGAACTGGGGCAGGGCTGGGAGGGCCCTCAGGGCCAGCTGGGAGGCCTGGGTGTGGGCCTCTGCCTGGGCTGACAGTCTGCCCACCTCGACCTGGTTCACCACACTCATCCCTGGGTTCTGGGAGAGGAGAACACACAGGTGTCTGTGCAGCAGCCGCACCCACTGGACAGGCTCCTCCCACAGGTTCAGATCTCCCTTCTCAAACAAGAAACCCTCCTCGTCCTGGCCAGGGGAAGACCAGAATCAATGACCATGAATGGATTAACTAAATCATGAACTTTAATTAATTGAAATATATGCTTAAATACACTAAGTGCTAATATAGTTGCCTTGTTATTAACAACATGATAGTTGCCCTGTTCGTAAATACCACCTAACCCATCCCATCCCATGCTAACCCCTCCAGATGGTGTGGCCCTCCTTACCAGGCCAGTTGGCTCTGCAGTAGCTGTCTCCTCCTCTCCCTCTGCTTGTCCCAGCAGCCAGTCTGTCAGGGTGAGGATGCCCGTGGGTACCTGGCCCCAGAGCTGGAACAGCTGGCACAGCAGCCCTACACCCATGTCCAGAGCCACTGGGGGGCACACCGCCACACACACCGCCACATCTAGAGGAATACATGGAGGTTCACTTGACTCATCATTCTCTCTAAAGGGGCTCAAATCATTAGAGCGAGAGGGGGAGAGTGGAAAGGAAAGGCAACAAAGACCAGAGAGAAAGTAGAGAAAAAAAGACTACAAACGAAGTATAGCATTAATGAAGCTATAATGTAATTATTATTGTTCTTTTTGTATGCGTATGTAGGGTTAATGTATTTTGTGTATATGGAAAAAAAATACACACACACACACAGATATATACATATACAGTGGGGGAAATAATTATTTGGTCTTGCCCATGGTCAAGAAGAAGCACACTAAGGTCATGGAGTGGCCTAGCTAGTCTCCAGACCTTAATCCTATAGAAAATTTGTGGAGGGAGCTGAAGCTTCGAGTTGCCAAGCAAAAGCCTTGAAACCTTCAGGATTTGGAGAGGATCTGTAAAGAGGAGTGGACCAAAATCCCTCCTGAGATGTGTGCAAACCTGGTGACCAACTATAAGAAATGTCTGACTTCTGTGATTGCCAGCAAGGGTTTCTCCACCAAGTACTAAGTCATGTTTTGCTTGGGGATCAAATACTTATTTCCTTCAATCAAATGCAAATGAATTTATAACTTTATATAATGTGTTTTTTCTGGACTTCTTTGTTGATATTCTGTCTCTATTTGTTAAAATAAAAGTACCATAAAAATTATAGACCGCTAATTTCTTTGTAATCGGGCAAACTAACAAAATCAGCAATCATTATTTCCCCCACTGTATATAGATACATACATACATCTATATATATATATACACATACATATATATATATACATATACATCTCGAGGATGATCAATGGAAACAGCACCTGAGCTCAATTTCGAGTGTCATAGCAAAGGGTCTGAATACTTATGTAAATGTGATATTTCAGTTTTTTATTTTTAATAAATTAGCAAACATTTCTAAAAACCTGTTTTGGCTTTGTCATTATGGGGTATTGTGTGTAGATTGATGAGGGAAAAAACTATTGAATCCATTTTAGAATAAGGCTGTAACATGTAAAATGTGGAAAAAGTGAAGGGGTCTGAATACTTTCCGAAGGCACTGTATATATATATATAATATATACAATATATAAATCAGACCCCTTCACTTTTTCCACATTTTGTTGTGTTATAGACACAATTTAAAATGGATTAAATTAAAAGAATTTGTCATCAATCCACACATAATACCCCAGAATGACAAAGCGAAAACAGGTTTTTAGAAATTTCAGTAAATGTATTAAAATTGAAATACAGAAATACCTCATGTACACAAGTATTCAGACCCTTTGCTATGACACTCTTAAAATGAGCGAAAATGCAAAAATGTCATCAACAAATCACTCAAGTTGAATTGAGTCCATTTTAATGCGAGGACAATAGTTCATGTAATTTTGGAATTAATATCTTTGTTTTTATAGGGTCTCTGATTGGCATAGTAATCAATTACACACTGTGTGGATCAGGTTGTCATTACAAACTGAGCAAATGGAGAGGAACAAAACTGCTCAGGAATGCAACCCTGACGCCTGGGGAGACTTACAAAAATCTACAAAGTTGAATGGTGGAGAGGAAAAAGCACAGTCGATGGGACATCATCATCTCAGTCACTCTAAAATATTGGTCTACAACCAAGTGGCCAAAAAGAATCCCTGAATGGAAAATAATCTCTCATATCCATAATTGTGTTTGCAACAATGAATTCAAGTGATACAGCAAAGAAAGTGGCTGGAAATGTGTTTATTTTGTTTTACTACAAAGCATTATGTTTGGTGCAAATCCAGAACGTGCAATGCAGTTTCCCCACCATCTCTCGTGTGGAGAATAGTGGTAGCTGCATCAAGTTATGGGTATGTTTGTCACTGGGAGGGACTGGGGAGTTTGTCAGGATCAAGAGAAAATTATGAAATTGGCTGAGTTGGTAGTGACATCCTAATCTACATAGTATTGAGTGATTTGTTCATGACATTTTTGCATTTTAGCTAATTTTAAGAGTGTCATAGCAAAGTGTCTGAATACTTACAGTCATGAGAAAAAATTAGGACACCCTATGAAAACCTTTGTCTTCTTCAACATATTCAAACATATGGACATTTGATATTCATTTGAACAATATTGAAAAATTGAGGTAATATAACTAAACAAATACAACTGAAACAAATTATTTAAAAAATTATTGGTAAAATGTAATTAATAGAAATGCAATCTTCTTGTGAGGAAAAAGTTAGGACACCCCTACATTTAGTTCCACTTAAAATGCCTAAAATTATAATAAAGAGCACCACATCAGGTGCAAATGATTAGAACATCGTTACAGAGGATTTTGGAGGAGCCTGTCCTATTTAAACCTCAGATATTTAGTTTGGTTTGCTCTTGATTGTTGAAGTGAGTTGCATCACCATGGCGAGATCAAAAGAGCTCTCTGAGGCCTTCAGAAGAAAAATTGTAGATGCATATGAGTCTGGGAAGGGATATAAAAAGATCTCCAAACTATTCGAAATTGGCCATTCCACTGTCCGGAAAATAATTTACAAGTGGAGAACATTTAAAACCACCACCAACATGGCCAGGTCAGGCCGCCCAAGCAAGTTCAGCCTAAGAGCTGACCGAAAGATGCTTAAAGAAGTCTCCAACAATCCCAGAATGTCATCACGAGACCTACAGGTATCTCTTGCCACAATTGATGTCAAAGTACATGCATCCACCATAAGAAAGAGACTTGAACAAGTTTGCATTACATGGGAGGTGTGCAAGGAGGAAACCCCTGCTGTCAAAAAAAAACATCAGGGCAAGACTAAAGTTTGCCAGAGAACACCTAGAGAAAGACCAGAACTTCTGGAACAATGTGCTTTGGACAGATGAATCCAAAGTTGAACTATTTGGGCACAGTAAGAGTAGACATGTTTGGCGCAAAACCAAGACAGCATTTGAGAACAAGAACCTCATACCAACTGTGAAGCATGGGGGTGGAAATGTCATGGTTTGGGGCTGCTTTTCTGCAGCAGGGCCTGGTCAGCTCACCATCATAGAATCCACTATGAATTTTGTATTGTATCAGAGGGTGCTTGAGGAAAATGTGAGACCATCTGTTCGAAAGTTGAAGCTGAAGCAGATGTGGACCATGCAACATGACAATGACCCAAAACATTCCAGTAAATCTACCAAGGAATGACTCAAGAAAAATAAATTGAGAGTTCTGGAATGGTCAAGTCAAAGCCCGGATCTTAATCTTATTGAGATGCTGTGGATTGATTTGAAACTGGCTGTGCATGCAAGACACCCCTCGAACATCACACAGCTGAAAGAATTCTGCAAGGAGGAGTGGGAAAAACTTTCTCCCAATTGATGTCAGAGACCTGTAGACAGTTATAAGAAACGTCTAATTGAGGTTATTTCAGCCAAGGGGGGCAATACTAGCTATTAGGGCATAGGGTGTCCTAACTTTTTCCTCAGTAGGAATTGGCATTATTGTTAATTTTTCGTTAAATAAATGATTACAAAGTTACATTTTCATAGTTTTTTGTTCAATTACATCCCCTTTATCTATAGACATTGTTAGAAAGAAGATAACATATTGATATGTCCATATTTTTAAGAGAATAACTTAATATTTTGGGGGGTGTCCTAACTTTTTCTCATGACTGTATGTACATGATGTATTTCTGTATTTCAATTTTAATAAATTTACTGAAATTTCCTATTCGCTTTGTCATTCTGGGGTATTGTGTGTGGATTGATGGCAAATTCTTTCCGAAGGCACTGTGTGTGTGTGTGTGTGTGTGTGTGTGTGTGTGTGTGAGTGTATATAACATTCCTTTGAGATTCTGGTCCATGATGACATGATTGCATCACGCAATTCCTGCAGATTTTTCAGGTGCACTTTCAAGCTGTGAATCTCCCATTCTACCATATCCCAAAGGTGTTCAATTGGATTCAGATCCGGTGACTTGGAAGGCCACTGAAGAACACTGAACTCATTGTCATGTTCAAACCAGTTTGAGACGACTTTTGCTTTGTGACATGGTGCATTATCATGCTGGAAACAGCCATTAGAAGATGGGTAAATTGTGGCCATGAAGGGATGCACATGGTCAGCAACAATACTCAAATAGGCTGTGGAAGAAATGATTGATTTTAATCGATTGATGATATTAACAGGCCCAAACTGTGCCAAGAAAACACCATTACACCATCTCCACCATGAGAAGGTGTACAGGTGTTCCTAATAACATGTTTGGTGAGTGTGTATATACATATATGTTGTTCTGATGTTCTGATATATATATATATCAGAACATCAGAACAACATATATGTATATACACACTATATATATATACACACACACACACACTCACCGACCACTTTATTAGGTACACCTGTTCAACTGCTCATTAAAACCCATTTGTGCCGGTTGCTGCGTAGCGCAACTCTGACTCTCCTGCCGGATGCTGCGTGGCGCAGCATTTTTTATTTGTCGTATTTTTCATGAGGCGTGCAGCATATAATGCACTGTCATTGGTTCTAATACACATGAGGTGGGTCTTGTTGATTTTTTAAAAACACGTGAGCACCCAAATGTCGTGTGATTCGCCGAAAATCACATAAATCAATCAGACATACACGTGCGTTTATTGTAGATTTTTTTTGAGAGCGGCGAGATATCTACGGCAGAGGAGAATTTTGACAGCGAGGGCAGTGACAGAGTTGGAAGAGAATGAGGAGTTTGAGAGGGAGGAGGAGGTAGAGGATGATTATCTACCGGATGATCTTTTGGATAGAGCACAGGAGTGGGATTTGTGGACAGAAGGAGAGGAGGAGGAGGACGACTTTCTCGGATTCCAGGTAGACTGGAAAACCGAGGGTTACCAGCCGCGCAATGCGAAGCAGTTCACCCGCAAACCGGGGGTGAAGCAGCCGATCCCCGTGGATGCTAGCCCCCTGGATGTCTTTTCGCGTATTTTTAACGATTAACTTTGGGACATGTTGGTGACGGAAACAAATCGGTACGCTGAAGAGACGCGCGGTCAGACCCCCACCAACTCCAAGTGGAACCCTGTCTCCAAAACGGAGATGAAGACATTTGTCGGGCTGTGTTTCACATTCGGTATTTTGAAGCTGCCAGCACACAGGGGTTACTGGAGGCAGACCAAATGGTTGTACCAGACCCACGTCCCCAAGGCCATGGCAAGGGACCGCTTCGACATGATCTGGAGGTAATGATTTGTGTTTTGTTTTCTTGCGCTCTCTTCGTAAGAGTTCCGTTCTCTTACGAATACATATAAATAAATACAATGATGGCAATACATGTTAGGCTTAAACTCATTAATTTTATCATATGCATTTTCAGATATCTCCATCTCCAAGATAACATGGACCCTGCCGTGGACAAATCGGACAGGCTCTGGAAGCTCCGGGGGTTCATGGACCTCCTCCTGGTTAGATTCCAGGAACTCTATGAGGTCAATGGCTTCGTAACCGTGGATGAGTCCATGGTGAAGTTCAAGGGACGCCTGGGCTTCCGGCAGTACCTCCCCAAGAAGCCGGTGAAGTGGGGAATAAAGGTGTGGGTCATGGCGGAGAGCAATACAGGCTATGTCACCAATTTTCAGGTGTACACGGGGGCCATTCAGGTTAAGACTGAGAAAGACCTGGCTCACCGGATAGTCTCAGACCTGGCGACACCTTATTTCGGGTCCAACCTGTCCGTATACATGGACAACTTTTACACCGGTGTGAAGTTGATGGTGGACCTCAAGACCAGGGGGGTGCAAGCTTGTGGAACGGTGCGTGCCAACAGGAAGGACCTCCCCAAGAACAAGGACCTCACAAAGCAGGCTGGCTTGACCAGGCATGAGTTCAAGGCGGCGCAGCGGGATGACTTGACCTTCTGCATCTGGCAGGACACCAAGGCAGTGATGGTCCTCTCCAACTACCATGACCCGACAGCTTATGGGTCAGTGAGGAGGAAGGCCAATGGTCAACACCAGATGGAGGTTCGGGTGCCAGCATGCCTTGCTGACTATCAGCAACATATGAAGGGGGTAGACCTTCTGGACCAGATGGTGGGCTACTACCAGATCCAACATCGGTCTACAAAGTGGTGGAGGAGGCTGTTCTTTTACTTTGCTACGGTGGCGTGCTACAATGCCTTTGTGGCTGCCAGGTCTGCAGGAGGAGCCAAGTGGAAATATAGGAGGGGGGGCTACAAGGACTGGCTGGAGGATCTGACCATGGAGCTGATCGTCTCCGTCACTGCAAGAAGTGCTCCCCAGGTGCTCCCCACCTGCCCAACTGGAGCTTCTGCTGAGCATGACCTGGTCCAGATCAACACAAAGAGGAAGACCTGTAGGGAGTGTTCTCTGAAGCACCACGGCACCAACGTGCGTCCTGGGTCAACTCTGATGGGGTGCAGGCAGTGTGACCTTCCTCTGCACCGCGAGTGCTTCATGCACCACGTCCTTCGATTCAGGACATAGTGAAGCTACCACCAAGCTCCCTCCCCACTCCTTTCCCACCTCTCTCTCATACCAAGGTGCCTTGGTCTGTGTGTTGGCATGTTTAAAATGTTATTTGTTATATAAATAAATCAAATAAAATTATTTTTTCTTCCCCATCTGATTTTGAGGATTTTTAGAAAAATGTGTTGGTATGTTAGTGCTAAGGGAGCATGTTTTAATACAACCTGTGATTCTTACCTTTAAAATGTAATTTATTTCATGTTTCTATGTGCTACAGAGGCTTAGATATTAAGGTTTTGGTAGACGTTGACAATTCTTAGTATTTTTTCGGAAAACCCTCAGGAGATAGGGACATTTATCCTAGAATACCATAGGTTTTGAGAGCCGTTTTTAGCAGGCGTTTTAAGAGTAAATGGGTTAACGCAAATATCTAATCAGCCAATCACAGGACAGCAACTCAATGCATTTAGGCATGTAGACATGGTCAAGATGACCTGCTGAAGTTCAAACTGAGCATCAGAATGGGGAAGAAAGGTGATTTAAGTGACTTTGAACGTGGCACGGTTGTTGGTGCCAGACGGACTGGTCTGAGTATTTCAGAAACTGCTGATCTACTGGGATTTTCATGCACAACCATCTCTAGGGTTTACAGAGAGTGGTCCGAAAAAGAGAAAATATCCAGTTCTCTGGGCGAAAATGCCTTGTTGATGCCAGAGGTCAGAGGAGAATGGCCAGACTGGTTCGAGATGATAGAAAGGCAACAGTAACTCAAATAACCACTCGTTACAACCACGGTATGCAGAAGACCATCTCTGAACACACAGGTCGAACCTTGAAGCAGATGGGCTACAGCAGCAGAAGACTACACCGGGTGCCACTCCTGTCAGTTAAGAACAGGAAACTGAGGCTACAATTCGCACAGGCTCACCAAAATTGGACAATAAAAAGATTGGAAAAACGTTGCTTGGTCTGATGAGTCTCGATTTCTGCTGCGACATTCAGATGGTAGGGTCAGAATTTGACGTTAACAACATGAAAGCATGGATCCATTCTGTCTTGTATCAACGGTTCAGGCTGGTGGTGGTGGTGTAATGGTGTGGGGGATATTTTCTTGGCACACTGGGCCCCTTAGTACCAATTGAGCATTGTTTAAACACCACAGCCTACTTGAGTATTGTTGCTGACCATGTCCATCCCTTTATGACCACAGTGTACCCATCTTCTGATGGCTACTTCCAGCAGGATAACGCACCATGTCACAAAGCTCAAATCATCTCAAACTGGTTTCTTGAACATGACAATGAGTTCACTGTACTCCAATGGCCTCCACAATCACTAGATCTCAATCCAATAGAGCACCTTTGGGATGCGGTGGAACGGTAGTGTGTGTATGTATATGTATATGTGTGTGTGTGTGTGTGTATATATATATACACATACACACACTCTACCATTCCACCACATCCCAAAGGTGCTCTATATATACACACACACACACACACACACACACACACACACACACACACACACACACACACACACACACACACTTCTCTACTGTACTCCTACTCCCTGCCATAGAACAACAAGGGGTGAGAGACTGAGGAGCAAGCAATGCTTTTGGAGCAAGCAATTGCTCTCAATCTGGTGTCTGACACAGGATCAATGTAAAGCTTTTAGACACCAGATTAATGCATTTCTGTCTTTATGTTCCAGACTAAGTGTGTGTTCTCTTCTGGGCTTGGAACCAAAACTATAAGTCTGGAACCCATCCATCTGGGAACCAAAACTAAGTCTTCTAACCGTGTGAACGCACTCACTCACTCACTCACACTCACACTCACTCACTCACTCACACTCACTCTCTCTCACTCACTCACTCACTCTCACTCACTCACTCACTCACACTCACACTCACTCACACACACTCACTCACTCACTCACACACACTCACTCTCTCTCTCACTCACTCACACTCACACACTCACTCACACACACTCACTCACTCACTCACACACTCACTCACTCACACACTCACTCACACACACTCACTCACTCACTCACACTCACTCACACACTCACTCACTCACACACTCACTCACACTCACTCACTCACACTCACTCACTCACACTCAGGGAGTGATACACACTGTAAGAACAGAGGGAGTGTGTAAGCAAAAGGAGAGACACTGAGAGCAGAGGGAAGACACCCAGATAACACCAAGAACTAATTAAGTAATTCAGGCCTACCAGTCAAAATACTACTATTGGGGGAGGCTGGAATGAGTTGGAGGGATTCAGCAGCACCTTCCTTAACCCACTCCTACATCCCTACACACTACCCCCTAACCTACTCCTACATCAACATCCCTACACCCCCTAACCCAACCAACAGGACTGGGAACCCTGGTAGTTCAGGAGGATTGGTTTTCCCTGCAAGAGGAACATAAGAGGCTGGCTGATTGTACAGTATTATGGGAGATTTAGAGCGTTGTGCTGGAGTGACATGTTCCTTTTTTTAACCAAAGCGCTTGGGCCACCCCTTCTATGGGTTCTCCCCATCTCTTGTGTCAGTGGAGGGGGGAGGCGGGTGCACAGAGTTTACCACTGAACCCAGGCCAGGAATTTAAATCGAAAAAACATGGCAAACCCAAACATTATTTCAGACATAATAGGAAACTCTAGCTGCTTTTCCATTGATGAACTTAAGAGAGGGTTTCACACCTGACTAACGCGATTTCCCTGTCTCTCCTCAGCTTTCAGTCCAGGACTCCACTCCCAACTTCTCTCAGGGGATTGTCTTTCCCTGTTATTTATGTGTGTATTGTGTGTGTGTGTGTGTGTGCGTGTGTGTGTGTGTGTGTGTGTGCGTGTGTGTGCATGCGCACGCATGTGTGTGTTGGAGTAAGTGGGTGTTGTTTGTGTTTGTTTATCTAACAATCTCTTATCTCAGAGATGATGGGGCTGTGCCCATCGGCCCAGTGCATGGAGTGAGACAGCAGGACAGGAGAAGACAGGGGTGTTAAGAGAGAAATTCAGGGTACACACACCCACACTACACCCAGGAGAATATAGCCTGACTCTTACTGATCTCATAACTTCCGACACTTTACCAAATAAATCATTTAGCACCACTATTGTCAAAGTGGGGTACGTGGATCGATCTAGGGGGTACGCGAAATAAATCTGTGATTTACCGTCCCAAACAGTCCTGTTGAATGACTGCAGTCTCAGTACCAAAAATAAATGCATGCACCCTATCCAACAGAATAATATTATCACAATGTCTAATATGTAAGGGATAATGTTCATAGAATATCAATTATGCTACAAAATAACCGACAGTGTGAATCGCGCAGGGTCGTTAAATTTAGCTGGAACGCATTTCTCGAATGTTGCCTGAACATAATCCCGCCTACACAATCCATTAATTATGTTAAATAAGGAAACGAAGATAAATGTATGGACTTTAACTGCTGTAGCTAAATTTAAGAATATAAATAAATATTCTATTTTTTATATTCTTAAATTTAGCGCAAATATCTTCCTGTGCCTATGAGTGCATGAGAGCAGACACCTCTTGACCAATCACAACAGTGTTTATGCTCTCGCGTGCTGGGGGTACTAAGTAGGATGTAGAGTGTCTCAGGGGGTACATGACTGTTAAAAGTTTGGGAACCACTGATTTAGCAGATGCTCTTATCCAGAGCGACTTACAATAACTACATTTGCCTGTAGTAAGTGAAACAACTATACATATCACAATCATCGCAAGTAAGACTTTCTATAAGAACAGGTGCTAGTAGCACACAGTGCCAGGAACACAGGAGCACGGGAATTTCAGGAGCGTCATCCAACAAATGAGTGAGAAAACCAAACCAGTCAAGTCCAATGCTGTTGTCTGATTTTTTCACCTGTGTACACTTCTCAGTCTCCACAGGATTTTGATTGGAATAGTTCGGTGTCAGAGTCCATGCCTAAATCCAATCCGACACTTAAAACCAATGTGGGGAAGTGCACAAGTGACAAATGAGACGTTGAGTACAAGTCCTAACCTCTTGTCACATTGATGCTATCCTGGAGGAGGTTTTCCCTTCCGCAGCTCCATTTCCACACCATTTCACAATGAGAGAGCACTATGCCATGATATGAAGGCATGTTTCTGCATGACATGGAAGCCAGATTCCGGCGGGAAAGGAGGGGGAACGCTTAATTCCCGTAATCGATCAGTGGGAGAGTCTTGGACTGGAAATAATAAAAAAAAACTAAAAAAAAAACGTTTTGCTTTTTTAAATAAGGAAAGAGAGAGACGGGAGCTTTGGTGTTGCTGGGCAACGCCGGAGCTGAGCTGCCGCAGCTGGGGGGTGTCGGGTGTCCTAGTGTGTGGTGTGGAGTTAGTGAAATCAGAGAAATGTGTGGACCCCCCCCCCCCCCCCAATGTCACCATACTCTCTGTTGGAGTGGGAGTGAACCACCCACACCCTAGTCCTCTGCTCAACCACCCACAACATAGGGATATAGGGGGGGGCGGGGGGGGCACAGTATACCCTCCTCACTGCCTGCTTTTACATACATGGTTTCACCCCACCTGGATCCCTAACCTGAGGACGATACAGGCCCATTATCCACCTGTCACTCTAACCAGGCACAGGCACCGGCCAAACTCCACAGCTCAGCTAGAACAAGTCCATATTAGTGGTGTGACTCCTCTACCACGTTAGTGTGGGTGTGATACTGAGTAAAAGGTTGTATACAAATATTCACACACACACACTCATTAGAAGGTAGAGCAGACACAGACACAGACGCACACGCACACACAGTGTTAAGGGGAAAGAGATAAGGGTGTTGCGGTACAAAATAAAAACACTGCTTACAGCCCTGACTTCCTCCTGTGGCTCACAAGAACTTGAGTGTGGAACAGCCTACACCCATATGCCAAGGGTCTTGACTATTCAACAACAACAATCAAAACAAAACTGTAAAGAATATAATAAAAACTGAAGTAGAGGCAAGTAAAGGAAAGCCATTATTTATGACTGCAGTCACAGGCCAGTTGAGCTTGAAGTCAATGAGTCTCTCCACCAGGGCCTTAGGGGCTGATCTAATACCAGTCAGATGCCAGACGACAGGGCTACCTCTCCCTCTGACAAACCTGGGATTGCGGTGGGACTAGTAGCCTATCTTCACCAGCCCCTAGTCTACAATTGCTTGGCACTGACAATAACTTGTAACATCCACGACTATGATCATAAACACCATCATTAGCCTACATCATGAACAATCACCTTTTTCAAAACCACTCTTGGCTTTTTTGCAATCTTGGCCATGCATCCCTAGGGCATTGACTGAGACTGTCTGTGAAAATAAACAGGAACAACAGCACATCTTTTAAGCTCCTAAACAGCTATAATCATGTTGGTAACAGTTACGCCCAAATCAAGCCCCCCACAGCACAGTAAAGATGTGTTCCTCTATGATGTAATCAGACAATCCCACCTCTGAGCATGTAAGAGTATTGGTGGTGGCAAGAGGCTTTCAAACCCAATTAGTATGGACTTATTTGGTGGTGGATGGGGGGTTAATTGGATTTGCTTTTCCTGTCCAGGGCAGACGGACGGACAGACAGACAGACACAGGCAGACAGAAACAAGAATCACCAACTTTTGAGAGTTTGTGGTAGAGATAAATGAAGGGCTGAGACTGCTGGAGGGCTTGACTAGGGAGCCAGCCAGATCAGGCAACTTCATAACCCTGATTCACTTCCATATCCATGGCTGGATGCTGTTATTACATCATCCTAATTTGATACCTCCGCTACTTTACCCTGTTACGCAAGGTCGTAAATAAGCCCCCACCCTGAACACAGTGGCTGGGCTAGATGAAGACACACACTTCCACATCCACACCAGCAATGGTAGTCCATGAAGTTAGACAGGAGTCTAGGAGGATATTCTGGCCGTTCTACTGTAAAGCCCCATTCTGACGTCCACACATCGCCTGGATGTAGCTGTATGCTTTTGTTATGAAACAGCCATGAGGAGACGTTATCAGTGGAACCAGACTGAGACACAATATTTACGTGGCGGCCCTTGTTCATTGACTACCATTCATAAAGCGTATACGGGTGGGTGGCTCCTGTGTGGAAAAATATACATAGTCAGTTTAAGTCTCGAAGACTGGAAGTCACACTGCCTGAGCCCAGTGTCCACCCGCCAAACTAGAATTAGCACCCCTCATTCTGGGAACACTAATCAACCCTAGTGAGAAACCACGTAAGTGCCCCTCCTACTCCCAAACTGTGTGTGTGTGTGTGTGTGTGTGTGTGTGTGTGTGTGTGTGTGTGTGTGTGCGCGTGCGTGCGTGCGTGTTGGAGTGACTGGCTGAGACTGTGTTAGAAAGATACATTGCTAGAAAGAGTAATAACTTTATATGACCTACATCCACACATTAACCAAACATGATGTAACAGGTAGAGAGAGATCTTTATCAAAGCTACAACAAACTTTTAAAATTATGTTATTGTAGTGCACATAGGAAATGAAGTGAACACTATGTTTAACAGGTGTGTGTTTACCTGCTGAGTAGGTGTGTGTGTACCTGTGTTGAGTAGGTGTGTGTCTGTGTGTTTGTGTGTGTACCTGTGTTGAGTAGGTGTGTGTTTGTGTGTATTTGGGTATGTACCTGCGTTGAGTAGGTGTGTTGGGAAGTTGGAGATGAAGTCAGAAGCTTGATCTCTCACATCCTGGTCCTCATCCTGTAGCAGGGTAAACAGACCTTGCCACAGAGCCACTGTGTGGGACATACCTGACACACACACACACACACACACACACACACACACACACACACACACACACACACACACACACACACACACACACACACACACACACACACACACACACATTACAACAAGATAAAGTAACAGACACAACTACACTAGGGGTTAGGTGTTGAGGGACTGAGTGTTGTTATGGTGGTGTGGTTGTGTTGTGTGAACAGTGTGTAGTATGTTGGTGTAGTTGCATTGAAAAGGAGAATCGGAATGCTGGGCACGACTTGAGAACCCAACATTGACAGAACACCACTGTAGGTGCCACCATTGACATTCATGGTTCCCTTCACACAGAGTCACTCACCCAGAGGCAAGGCAGGGCTGGTAAGCAAGGTTGGTGTTACGTTGACCAGAACCTCGGCAGCCATCAGTTTGACCTCCACAGGCTGTTCCTCACTGCAGCACTGAGCCACTAACACCGCCCAGCGCCCCAGACATGCCACTGCAGCCACACCCAGACCCTGAGAAACACACACATACATCATGACAAACAGCTACATATATACAGTGCATATACAGGGTACACACAAGGACACATAGACACCTGTGTGTGTTTGAGAGGATGTCCCTTACCTGGGGGTCAGAGTGTGCCAGGTCCACCACTAATCGAGAGGCCAGGGTCAGGGCAGCACAGTGCAACTCCACACTAGAGAAAACACACACACACACACACACACACACACACACACACACACACACACACGTTTAATACGCTTAACACACTACACAAAGAAAATGTGCTGCTCTTACAATCCTCAACAAAGCGGTGAGTACCACACAGTGTAAACGTGCCTTTACACCACACAGAGAGGAGGGCAGCCAGGAACTCAATCTGAGTCTTACACAACTTTAATCATAACCTTGAAATGCCTCCAAAGGGGAAAGGAGATCCCGGTCGTACAGATTACGGCCTGGCCAAGCCTTTGTAATTCAATCCTTATTCCCCAACTCTCATTCGGCATAGAAAAATACAGAGGTGTGTGTCAAAAGAGGAGTTTGTGTGTCCCTCACGTATTGGGGGGCCCCCTTCAGCCAACACACACACGCACATGCACACACGCACTCGCCAGGTGCAGGGTTAGGGTGAAGCTGCCATGGGGCCCTGAGTGGTGAGTAAATCTATCTCCTTCATCCACGGGTCTGGCTCTGAATACAGGAGTGACAGCCTCCCAGCCACAGATATGTGTGGGCCCATTAACAGAGGAGAGAGGGAGAGAGAAAGAGAGAGGGAGAGAGAAAGAGAGAGGGAGAGAGAAAGAGAGATGGAGAGTAGATACCTCTGCTACAGAAATGGACCATTCATGCATGGTCATCATCAACCAAAGCTGAGGAAGGGTCTTGGTGGCTGGGGGCTGTTATGGGAGCAGGTTTTCAACTGAAGCAGCCATATTGAAGTAAATGTTACCCCCTTTCTGCATTTGTCTCTGTCTGTCTATCTGTCTGGCTCGCACCCTACCATCAGCACTGGGGATTGAACCGGCAAGCTTCCAGCCGTCCTCTCTGACCTCAAGGCTACCTGCCGCCCCCTAGAGCAGGAGTGATGTGAATGTGTTGGGTGGGTTGAGGTCAACTCACCTGTGTGCAGAGCCTTCAGCCAGAGAGACGACTCGCTCCAGGACCTCCCCCTGGCTCAGAGTCTGCAGACCATCTCTCCACCGCAGGTCAGAGATCACACTGAGGACTGACAGCACCTGCAGATACGAATAGAGGGAGAGACATGAGGGGAGAGAGAGAGAGAGTTTGTGACCAGACCTTCAGTACCAACACCATAAGCGAGGGTTAGCATTAGCACACGTTGGTAAGGGAGGGTTGAACAGGCCCATGCATCCTCTCTGGTGAGAGTTGGCAGCTGTGCCCTGCTAGTATTTTTACCTCTCTGTACTGTTCAGATCCTCCCAGCAAACCCAAACCACGGGTGCACAGTGTCTGACACACACACACACACGCACACACACACACACACACACACACACACACACACACACACACACACACACTGCCTCTCAGTCTCTGACTCTCTTTATCCTCTCTCCCTCTGTCTCTTTTTTGGATATCTCCCTCTCCCTATATGGTTCCTCCTTCTCTTCCTTCAAGTCACTCTTTCTCTTGCTCAGAAGAGCTCGTTCCTGCCTTTCTCTGAAAATCCAAAACAATGTTCTGTACTGAGACCTATCCCTCTGCTCTTCTAAACCTAAATCCCTCCACCTTTCTCCCCCACCCCCTCCTCCTCTCTCCTTCCCTCCCTCCCTCAACCCATCCACTCATCCTGTTTTCCTTCCTCAGTCACACCTTAGATGAGGACTCAGTAGAGCGAAACTGTGGAGGAAGGAGTTGTTTTCCTTTAGAATCCCCCCCAACGCCTTTAAAACACACAGAGTAGGAGAGCTCACCTCCATATTTACATTCTTTCTGCATATTTCGATGATTACGATGATTATAAAACATAAACCTGTTATTAGAGCGTTTAAATAAGCCCTTTTTATTGGCAGAAGTGTGTGTGTGTGTGTGTGTGTGTGTGTGTGTGTGTGTGTGTGTGTGTGTGTGTGTGTGTGTGTGTGTGTATGTATGTGTGTCTGTGTGTGTGTGAGGGGTTGTGGAAGCCGCAAGCAGGTTATATGGCATCTTTGGCTCTTCTCTTGACTGGGTGTCTCAGACAGATATTAAAGCAGTAGAACCCCCACAGCTGGTCTCTTACCCTCACTCTCTCTCACTGTGCTGCAGGACTAGATTTTACAATCCCCTTTAATGAGCTCTCTCACAACGCACTGAATCAGAGACACACACACATGCACAAACACACACACATGCACAAACACACACACATGCACAAACACACACACATGCACAAACACACGCACACACACTTCATTCATTGCATATAGCAGTGCTGTCTCAGACATTTCCTTGAAAGGATTCTAAACCTGTTAAAAGTCAGAGACAGAGGTGAGAATTGCAGGTTTGTCTTAGAGAGAGAGAGAGAGAGAGAGACAGAGAGAGAGAGAGAGAGAGAGAGAGAGAGAGTGTGTTAGAGTTTAATAGAATGCCCCTGCTTTTAAAGGGCACCAGATCCAACCCAGAGGAATTCATCCAAACTGTGTTTTCTCTCTCCCAGAATGCTTTACTGGAACAGAGGGCTCGCCATGGAAACGGGGCCATGGTGTGTCCTTGGCACGGAGAGGCGCGGCTTAATGGGCCGGCGCTTAAACATTAACGGCTGGGCAATAAAGCAGCTCTCACTCACACACACACACACACACACACACACACACACACACACACACACACACACACACACACACACACACACACACACACTTCCCAGCAGCGATGAGTCCTGACAGCTCTCTAACACAACTTAATGATATGAATGGCAGTGTGAGGTGATGGCTGTCCTGTGTTTATGAGAAATTCAAATATGACTTGCTGGGCTTAAACAGTATAGCAAGGATACCTTTTCACTTACAACCCGAGCGTATGGAGCTGAGTGATGGAGTGGAAAGTTACCAAACATCCCAGGCCCGCAAAGAGAGAGAGAGAGAGTCAGAGACAGAGACGGAGAGAGAGAGTGCTTTGGCTGGTCTTCACAGTAACAATTGTCACTGAGGTGGGCATGGTGTTGAACAACACAATTGAGATGGATGGCTAGCTAGCATCTTAATTTCTCTGATTTGGATGTAGTTCTGATGGCTCAGTCGCTTAGAGAGAGAGAGAGAGAGAGAGAGAGAGAGAGAGAGAGAGAGACACACACACACACACACACACACACACAATGCCTGTTGTGATGGTACCTTGGCCAGACACTGTGGGTGAGTCTCATGTAGGGCCAGGGTAGTGAGAGTAGAGATGGTGGTCTCCTGAGGCCAAGGGGGGCCACACCCCTCCTCTCCTCCATCCTCCCCACTCTCAATCTCCAACCTCCTTAGGATCTCTTCTAAGGCCAGTTCGCGGACCTCGTAGTGCGGGCACTGCAGCAGACGCCCCAAGAGCAGGGATCCTCGTGAGGGCTCCTCCTCGGCGCCCCAGAACTGTGGGCTCTCTACACTGGCGCTCAGTGCCACCCGTGCCAGGCTGAGCAGGTACTGGGTACCCCCGGGGCCCAGGGCACACAGGGCTGAGGGACTACCTGGGGCTACCAGCTCAGACGCTATCACCACTGCCAGCGTCTCCTCACGCAGTTCCTTCAGCGCACAGTCTGGGGGAGACAGACACACAACATCAGACAATAGCATCACAACAACTCGACTCAGGGCATCCATACAAGTTTGGTCGTGCCTTTGTAGCGGAAGTGATTTGAAAGCACACTCTTGTGATGAGATGAGGTAGTCTTCTGAAAAATGTAAACGCTCCTTCAGACCTTGAGGATGTCCTTTTGGCCTAATGGTAGATGCTTGTGTCTTCCAAAAGTAATACCTGAGTTCGAACCCTGCCCGTCACACCTTTATGAGCATCTGCTATGAGTTAATATTAAACACCAAGCCAAAATACCTTTTCAGATATATGCCAGTGCAATCGAGGACACACATGACTTCACACCTCCGCAGGCCATCTGCCCTGCCCCAGGCTGGAGAGTGCAAACGCACACGCACTCCAGTTATTGGTAACCCAATATGATTGCCACCCCCCTCACACACACACACACACACCCACTGCACCCCCCAACCTGACCAAGAAACCTCACAGGCCCTCCTTTCACAGCCAACTCAATTAGTTTAACACACATACACACAGACAGACACACACAGACAGACACACACATACAGACACACATACACACAGACAGACACAGACACATACATACACACACACACACACACACACAGACACACACACACAGACAGACACACACACACAGACAGACACACACACACACAGACAGACAGACAGACACACACACACACACACACACACACACACACACCCTTCTCCTCTAAAAACCAATGCAACTCAATCTGGCCCTGAGCTCCACTCAACAAGGGCCTAACAAAAGAGCGGGAAATGCCGCATTCCCCCGGAGATGGGCTGGGTTACCGTGGAACCTTATCCTCAAAGGGGCCGGCGGCGACATGAGCAGGTTGTAAGGGTTCTAATGGAGCAGAGGACAGTAATGACAGTAATGATGAAGGGATGAGAGGAGGAGGGAGCTGGGCAAGGAAGGGATGAGGATGACTGGAGAAGAATAGAAGCGTGTCACAGGGAGAGAGAGGGGCTGCCTGTCACTGAGGACACTGCACCCCTAACTGAGTTGTCAGATCATTCTTTTCGGTTGAACTAAGTGTACACACACACACACACACACACACACACACACACACACACACACACAATATCAATGAAGATCCCAGAGAACTACCATCTCACACCCCCACACAGTTCCACTCAGAGCTGCAGGTTGAGGTCAACCAAAAACACAACTAAAGGGAACTGGATCAAGACAAACGGGGAGCAGCCCAAACCTGGCTTCTCTTTCAACTCACTCCAGACACTCATTACAGCACAAGGGGGAGAGAGAGAAAACATCATTAGGCAGAAAGCAGAGCGTTTTTAATGGCATTTATTAAAATAGCTGAGTTTCTGGAGGAGGGAAGGTGGGGCAGTCGTGATTCAGTTAGGAAATGAAAGGCGTTCCTCTAAAGGCCACACTGGGCCAGGCGTGTCTGTGTGTGTGTGTGTGTGTGTGTGTGTGTGTGTGTGTGTGTGTACAGAGAGAGGGCCAGGAGAGGTCGGTAGCTCGGAAAGTGAGTGAGTGTGTATGTTTCTTTACGAGAATTTCTCTTTCACAAGACCTGACCAGAGAGTATAGCAAGACGAAAACACGCAGTCAGAAGGAGAGAGAGACCTCCTGTCACCGTGACCAGTGGACCACAGTACGACCACAATACGACTGTACTCAACGACAACTCAGCGGCACAGTTACCACTATTCATACATGACTCAATCCCAGGGGAGGCTGGCGGAGTTAGAAATCGGAGGACATGTTTGATACCATTCCTCATTCCATTCCATCCTCTGATGTCTACCTCCACCAGCCTCCCCTGCTCAATACCCTGTTTAGTTAAGCAATGTCCCTTACACAAACACAACACACTGGAACAGAAGTATCAATAACAATGTAATTCGCAACCATGCAAGTCCATCAAAACATCAGTGACAAAAAACAGAAAGTGCTCACAAAACTGAGGTTGTGACGGTATGTGTGTGTCTAAACATAGTCAAGTATTTAAATAAAACGAAACCGCAACATTTGGTTGAAATAGACTAAGCCAAAGTTACACTGAGCTGCTTTATACTGTGTAAATAATATCCATCTAATTTGATTAAACGTAAACAAACATTTGACCGCATCATCCAATCGAAAGTCAAGTACAACTCACAAGCCATTTCCTTCCCTCCGTCTTAAAGGGTTATATGTTTTTGTTACATCATTCTGTGTGTGTGTGTGTGTACATTAAGAGCCTGGTTAAACACAGTGTGATGGTTAGGCAGCTGTACTGACACTCACTCCATCAGCTCATAACGTCATGAGTATGTGCTTCAGTTCAACAATGGCATCATCAGTAGGTCTGCCTCAGTGGTGTTCTGTAGTGCCTCGTACAGTATCGTAGTATAAATGCTTGCTCTTCTGTCTTCTCACATATGTACACACAGCTGGATTTGACATCATGTCCCACCCAAACAAAAAAAAAACTGATTGTGTGTGTGTGTGTGTGTGTGTGTGTGTGTGTGTGTGTTGCAGATGTGCACAGTGGAGCTTAAGTAGAACTCTTCCCCATGGTGGAGGAGCTGCACAACCTGCTTGAATCACTCCCTCCCTTTAATTACCTTCAATGCCCTGGGTGTGCACATGTGTTGTGTGTGTGTGTGTGTGTGTGTGTGTGTGTGTGTGTGTGTGTGTGTGTGTGTGTGTGTGTGTGTAATCCTTTAAGGTGGATTTCATCATGTGAACGACATACTGTATCTGAGAGTTAAGGAGAGTACAGGCCATGGGGTTGTTGTAGGTATTGGATCTGCAAGCGAGAGAGAGAAAGCGAGAGCTATGCTGCTGTTTTTACTGGCATGGCTGGAGCAGCGGTGGTGAGGTGGGGTGGGGTGGTGGGGGTACTTTTACGAGTTGGTGGATGGATCAAACGGGCCGCCGCCGCCGCCGCCGCCCGAGAAACGCATGTGGAGAAGAGAACCCCCCCACCCCCCTCCATTCCTCTCAGCCTCAGAGACTGGGTCCACAGCGATGGGAATGTCTGTAGGAACTGCCCAATAAATTTCAAGTTCCTACTTTAGTGGATGATGCCAGTAAAAAGTGAAAAAGCGGATTGTTTCCCTCCTGGTGCCTTCCACTCTTAAACTCTTTTATTTCAGATGGAGGAACTTGCTCTGCATTGAGGAGAGAGAGAGAGAGAGGAGGTAGAGAAGGACAGGGAGATGACATAGAGCTACCTGTCTGTTGTAACGGGGAGTGCTGTGTTTGTTACGTAAGGCCCAGTGCCCTGAATGCAGGCTTGTCTCGACGCTTCCACTGTCGAGACATGTGTTGAGCACATGAGGGCCAAACACACACACACACACACAAACACACACACACACACACACACACAAACACACACACACACACACACACAAACACACACATTAACTGGGTCATAGGCACAATCGCATCTGTCAGAGGCTCGCCTTTGGTTTCGCATTCTTCCATTTCGGAGACCCCCAGCCTGCACACAAGTGCTTCTCTGAATCTGAGAGACAAAGACTTCTGTGAAAAATCACTCATCATGGAGGACGGTTGGACAGCCTCGCCAACACACGCCAGTGGGCTGTTCACGCTAAAACTGTCTGAAGCCCTCCACCAGGTCCACCCTAAAAGGAAGGCCTCGCCAAATATTCATTGAAACTGAACCTTACTTTGGCACCATCTTTGCTCCACAGGTTTCACAAGTCCACAAGTCCCTCACCATAGTATCCACTTCAAAACTTATTGCTAAAGACAACTGACATTACCTATCCACCACCACACTGGCTACAGTTAAACCACACTAACCACGGATTAGGAAAAAACTTTTCAAACGGAGGAGGAACCACCTGATTCTATCCAATTAGAACACTAAGGGGCAGTTCCCAAAGTAAGCTTAGTCCTGGACTAAATCACACTTTCAAGATGCTTTTTAATCTAGGATTAGGCTCAATCTGTGTCTGGGAAGCCATCCCCAAATGTTGTTTTCCATGATCTGGGTGAGGAACCCAGTCTCAGCTGTGTGTCTGGGTCCCTTCCAGGTCTACTCACCTTCACCAGGCCCAGCCAGGGGCCCACACTGAGTCGCTAGCACATCCAGGAACGCCCCACGGGTCACCACACACGGGTTCTGTCTGAAAACCAAGCAGGGGGGAGTGGACAGAGGACGGATGTTAAAGAGACATTACTAGACAAACAGGATAGTCAGGCTTTACACTTTCTTCACGTCTGACTAGGATTATTTCTAGACCATTTGACCTGAAACGATCTGGGTCCTAGTTCTTGGCTACAACTATTAACATGGGCTAAGAGTTGATCTTGGTCAGGTCAAGTGGTCTTATTGCACATATGACACAAGATAAAGGGCCCCAACTTTATTCAGCAAATAGTGCTGAGGAGAGCAAGAAAATACCTTAAAACTCAGAATATTGCATGTTTTGTTTTTTTTACTTTAATAATGGTTTTGAGAAAACTGTAATTATTGAATCAGAGTTTTTGTGATCAGTCTGAAAATGGCATTGCATATCATGGAACACTATACGCACTATTCAGAACACCCATTGGATTATTTCCATTAGAAATATTACGGTAAAGCCGATTTTGCTGAAATGTTTGCACATGCAAATTGGGGCCCAAAGTGAACAAGAGGAATAAAAAGGGTCATGTATTTCCTCAAAATGATCCAGTTGTCTGAGCTGAAATGAACTTTGGGGTTGTGCATTGTCCTAGATAAATGCGAATGTGCGTCACATGAATGAGAGATAAAAAAAAAAAAGAAAACTCATAATAATAATGACTTTATGCTTCATGACTAGGTCACTAGGTCTGAGATAAGGGTGAATAGGGGTTTGCTTGTTTGTGTGTGTGTGTGTGTGTGTGTGTGTGTGTGTGTAGAATCCTAGGATAACCTTTTTATTTTGGAATCACATGGTGTGCCAATGGGCTTTGAGTCCCACACAGTCTCCAGGGCTGGGTCTTGTGTCTTCCCTGTAAAAGGACTACTATACTTGGCTGTGTGTGTGTGTGTGTGTGTGTGTATGTTAATATACGAACAGGCTTTTTGTATACGTATATATGTATACATATATAAGTGTGTGTGTTTATCAGACACATCAGTGCAGTCTTTGTGGCTGTTTAAACGTGTGTAAGTATGTGTGTATGTGTGTGTGTGTGTGTGTGTGTGTGCAAGCGTGTTACCACAGCATTGTGAAAGCCCACAAACGTGTGCGCAAGAACAAGGGGCACAGTGTGTGAGGTTGACGTCACATTTTCATCACTCAGATATTAATAACACACACACACACACACACACACACACACACACACACACACACACACACACACACACACACACACACACACACACACACACACACACACACACACACACACACACACACAGACAGACAGACAGACAGACAGACAGACAAGGAAGAGGAAAGTGAGAACAGATTTGAGCAGGGATGAGTCTCTTACTCAACCTGGCTAGGACAGCACTGTGGAGAAGTCTTAAAGAACCTTGATCCTCAGATCTCAATCCAAACAATACACTCCCATATGATCCCGATGAGTTAGTGTGCCAATGACAACTGCAGTGGGAGAGTAGTCAGCCATCTTTAGACTGAGTATGTGCTGACTCACTCTGGATCGTGAACTCCACACAGTGACACAAACCCAAAACAGAAGAAGGGCCTAACCTAGAGTGGCTGACCCTGCATTCCCTAGTGTTGGCTGACGGGCGCTTCAAATTAGTGGTGTTTTTGAGACCACAGTGTTTCCAACAGGGCAGGACACTCTGATCCATGTAGTCCTGGATCTCCTTGGTGGCTTCTGAAGCGGCAAACGATCAAACAGACAGTTGCTGCGCGCTCGAGCAAGCAAGAATCCACCTCGTCATCTTAATAAAGACTCATCGGTCTCACCAAGCACAGCCAGCTTGCTAGCCCGTCAGCTTACCCCACCTCTAGCCCAAACCGGCAGCGTTATCCACTGCTCCCCTGATCATGGACCTCCACAAGGTAGGGCCTGTCAGGGTAATCTCTGCCTCATCTCTGGGCCTGGTCTGGGGCCAGGGTGGTAGGGGGTCTGGTGGAGGGACAGCGGGCGGCCCCTTTGAAATGGAAGCCCCTGTCAGGTCTGGAGCGAACACATCCAGGGGAGGGGAAGGGCGGAGAAAAATGGAGCCATTCTTCTCACAAAAGACCTAGAATATCAGGAGACGCTTATCTATGTCATGGTGTGTATGCGCGTGTGTGTGTGTATGTGTGTGTGTGTGTGTGTGTGTGTGCGCGTACGTGCGTGCATGTGTGTGTGTCTGTGAGTGAGAGAGAGGCGTAAAGAAAGAGAGGGAGAGAGACATTACCTGGAGGCTAGCCACAGTCGTGGCCGAAGGCCTTTGCTGATGTCACTTCCCCCTGCCTGGGGTCTGTGTGTGTCTGTCTGGTAGGACCGCAGCAGGAAGAGTACCTATGGAGAGACAGAGGACAGTCATGTGATATACCTGCTGAGGAGACAGCAACTGAGCAGAGACTGTGTACTATGGAGACTGAGAACCTGTCTAGGACAGAGACTGAGAACCTGTCTAGGACAGAGACTGAGAACCGGGCTAGGACAGAGACTGAGTACTATGGGGCTTGATTAGAACACAGGCGGTGTATTTTGAGGCTGGTACACAAGCTGAGAATGTCCTCTGAGGCTAGGAGGACACAGACTAGGACCGAGGCTGGGTATATTCTGGGCCTGAGTAAGTATACTCTTTAGCTGGCCACGGCCACAGTGGAGGAAGCCATTCATTACGCCATGCAGGGAAGGCAATGGGGGAAAAAACCAGGCCGACCACGTAGCATCAGGCCTGGCCACCGAGCCATAGACACCCCCCTCCACGCCCAGCCAGCCAACACCCACTGGCTCACACAAACAGCACCCACACATCCCTCCTTCCCTCCCCCTCTGCCTGCATTGCCTGCACTGCCTACCTCCCTCCGGCTGGGAAGTCCCCGGGAGCCTCAGCCGGCTTAATCCAGCCGGGGCATGGAGGAAATGGGAGTATTTATAGAAGCCAGCACTTATGCCAAAAAGCATGACATGTTGCAAAAACTTGGAGGGGGAAGAGCTGGGATGAGACAGAGAAAGATGAAAGGCCACAGATGAAGACGAAATCCACAGCATAGCAGGGTCAAGGTCTGACGCTTTAGCCATAGAGAAGAGGGGGGGAGGGAGGTGAGAAGGGGGGTGGGCGGACAAGGGATCTCTGACTAGGGGCAGTCCTCACTTTGGGAGACTTTATGGGAACAGTTTGGCAACTCTGTGCTACATACAAAACAAATCAAAACCTATTTGTACAGCGTTGTTTTTGACCAAGGCGTTTTACAGCCTGTGTTGTGTTGGTGGCGCTCACTTTTAGCCTGGTAAAAATAGGGCTGGTGTGTGAAGGGCTTCAGAGCCTGTTATCAGCCTGCAGTCCCTCCCACAGGCACAACCAGGCACTGACCACAGAGCACAGGGCAACGCTATAGAGACAGATACACTCACACAGACAGGCAGACAGGTCATGCTGATCTCCCTCCTAGTCTGCACACATGGTAACAAACAAGTCCCTGGGGTGCAGTTCAGTTCCATGGCTCTGATAAAGATTGATTCTCACACACACACACACCTACCTACCTGAGGGCAACCAATGCATAAATGCACATGAACAAGCTACACTCATACACAAACAAACAACTCTACAAACTAATGAGTTCTAGTTCTACACAGACTCAGACACACACACACACGCTGTAGCAAACAAGCGCTGTTGTGTTTGCACTTTATCAATCAATCTTTATCAGAGCTGTGGAACTGAACTGCAGCCCAGGGACTTGTTTGTTACCATGTGTGCAGACTAGGAGGGAGATCAGCATGACCTGTCTGTCTGTCTGTCTGTCTGTCTCTCTGTGTGTGTGTGTGTGTGTGTGTGTGTGTGTGTGTGTGTCTGAGCAGACACAAAGCAGCTGTGTCCTTGTGGAGCTGTGAGACAGAAAGTACATGGAGGAGTAGTGACCTGCGCCTGCCCCCTGTCATCAGCACTGGTACTGCGCACTACTCAGAACCGTGTCCAGCTACCACAGTCTCAGCACTACAGCTAGACCTCTGCAAAGCTACACAAATACTCTACACAAATAGCTACATGTACCTTTCTAACCTTGGTCTAACCTCTAAACATGACATGGAAAGAAACATGGTAGTTGGCCAAGTGGTTTGATATATCCCATCTATCATGACAGAGATTTGGCTAAAATGTATATGAACATATGGTGACTGTGTCCAGCCAGATCCACTGCATTAACTTCCAGCTGATTTAGCCTCATGTGTCATTGATTAGATACGGTTGAAATGGCAAATATATTATCGACCAACAGTCAATAATGGATGTGGGAAATCTGTTCTTACTGCCCTCAACCATATTACACCAGATAATAACCTTCACCTGAATGTTCTCTAAGAAGTTAAGACTTGTCCATGGGCTAGAGGGGGGAAAAAAGAGAGGGATCAGAAATACGGTGTAAGGAGACCTGAATCACCCCTGCTATTACTACTGTAGACAGAGAGACAGAGAGACAGAGAGAGGATGATGGGTGAGCTGCTTATGAGTTATGTTATGGAAATATACTAAGGATTAATTCCACTGGGACGACCCCAATACGCTAGCCGCCGCTAGCCAGGGTGCATTCTGGGTACGTGGCGTCAGCAGCGCGTATCGAGAGAGGATCCAACGTCGGGTTCTGTTAGTGCTAGTCTGTCTGGTCCCCTCGTTAGCCAGCTTCAGGGGGAAGCGGGGAGGTTGTGTCAACAGAACTCTGGGGCGGTGCTGGCTCTGACTGTGTTTGGTGATGCTTTAATCAAAGGGATATCTCTAACCTCTGTGTCTGTCTGCTGATGCATGACGCCACCCTAGGAATGGTCTTCTGAGGACACCATGCAGGTCACAAAACTAGCTCTGTGTGAGAGTGCATCTTTGAATAAGTGTATGTGTGTGTGTGTGTGTCTCTGTACATGTATATGTATGTGGGTCATTATCCCATAAATTAAATGTACACAGATAATTATGAGTATTAATTAGTACTTTTACAGTTTCCAAAACATCCATGATTAATGTCACAATGGCTTTCAAGCCCTGTTGTCCCATGTTACCAACCCCCGATAGGTCATGGGAAACATAGAGGTTACAAACCCAGGTTCTCTGAAGGAGATGAGGGAGACCCTCACTATGGCACATGCACTCTTCTGTACCTTTCGCTGAAGACCCCTTGCAGTGACGCTTGCAAATGATAGCCCCGCCTATCACCCGTCCCAATAAAGGGACACAGCACGCCATTTCATCCAGTGAACCACTCTTTACGAGTTCAGCGCGAGATGGGCAATGAGTTGAGGGGTCTCCCTCAACCTGGGTTACATTTGTGACCTGTCGTTCTCTTTCAGTTGACTTGGTTCGACCCCTCACTATGGGACCCTGCAAAATTGCCTGGTCCAAACTGGACACCTCTACTGATACAAGAATGTACCCCTTCTACATCACGCAGTCTCCAAACCTGTGGCAAGGACGGTATGTGCCACAGAGGGCGCAGTCACATCCAAGCTGTAAGATCTTTGAACGGTATGAGGAGAAGCCCAGCTGGCAACAGCCCCTACCCCAGAAACAGAGACACACTTGAACAGGCCCAGGACGCCGCCAACCCATGGGAGGAATGTTATTGGATCCCCAAAGGGGTCTGCAATCCCATAGAATTGTAAGCCTCAACATTGGCCCCCACAATCCAATGGGAGAGGCTCTGTGTAGACTTCCCCTGGCAGGGTTCGCAAAACAGATAAACAACTGATCACAAATCCTGAATGAAGCTGTCCTGTCCATGTAAACATGCAGCGCGGGCACTGGACAGAGGGTGTTCATAGGCTGTTGTAGGGAAGAAAAGGGCGGAAATGGAAAGGGAGCAGTACTGCAGCGATGCTGCGGTATGCTATGGGGATGACCTTGGGAACAAACAATGGGTTAGGCCGTAACGTAACCTTAGTGTCGCCACGGGCAAACTGAGTGCATGTAGAGTGGACCTAAAGGTGCACTGAAGTCACTCACATGCCTGGGCGTGGGGAGGGGCGAGGAACATTCTTATAAGACAGCATCTTTCCATCGACAGTCTGCAGAGGTTCCAAGTGGTCACTACGGAATGCGTCATGAAACAAAGACTTCGATGAAGACGTTGCGCTTCCTTCATGAGACAACAGATAAGGGGGTGCGCGCCCCAGCAGTCATTCTGCCGAAACTTAGAAGTCTCATGGTGGGTGGTGGCAGGGCCCGGGGAGAATATGACTACAGTACGATTCGGACTGTTACCGAGTCAGGATGATGTGTGTATGCATGCATGTGTGGGTGGGTGTTGGTAACGCTAATGTGGTTAAAATAATGGAGGAAGCTTTTTCCAAAAGAGCAGAGACACCAACATCTGCTACCTGTTACACACAGACACAAACTCAGTGTGTTGACAGAACACATTTGCATGCATTAGCCATCCCCTGCAGCTGAATACACTGTCTTAATCGCTTCAGCTTAAACAGGCCCTCAGTATGCAGTCCCGCACGCACGCACACAATCTCCTCCATCAGTGGGGCTGTGTGTTATGCTCCCGTCCACACGTAGACTGTATTTCTCTGTGTTATACCATGTTTACTTCAGTCCGCCTGCATACAACCACATCTCCCACCACAACAGTCCTCCCCCCTCCTCCTCCACCAGAGCCAAACACTTCTGACTGACTATCTCCACAGGGGATCTGCAAATACTCCCACCTTATCTGCAGCCCATCGGGGAAAGACACCCCTTCGTTTTCATGGGACACGACATGCTGCTATTCATCCTGCCAGTCCGGGTCTGTGGCACATTGCCCAAACAAGGACTACACATATATACAAGAACACACACACACCTCTCCCACTCTCTGTCACTCACCAGCCCCAGTCTCCCGCATCCTCCACAACACACAGCAGATTCTACCATTACACTGTGGCCCTATTTGCTACTGTGTGTGTGTGTGTGTGTGTGTGTGTGTGTGTGTGTGTGTGTGTGTGTGTGTGTGTGTGTGAGACTATGAGGGCAAGGAAATGAAAGGGTTGGGGAATGGCTGCAGGCATCAGCTCTACTTCATCCCATACATAAACACGTGTATGCACAAAGACATGCCATTTCCTATATCCGTCTGTCTCTCTGTCTCTCTGTCTCACCACCTCCTCCTCCTCCTCCTCCTCCTCCTCCTCCTCCCTCCTCCTCCTCCTCCTCCTCCTCCTCCTCCTCCTCCCTCCTCTCCCCAGCCCACAGAGACAGGGTTCCCCTCATCCTCCTCCGGAGCTGAGAGAGAAACAGACATCTGGGAAAGCTCCACACATGGTCGCCATGACAGGAAAGAAAACAAATCTCTCTCCTTCAAAGCCTCCCATCAGCTTTCGAGAGCCCACCTCCCTGCCATTCCGCTCTCCCTCCCTCTCCTCTCTCAATTCAATTCAATTTATTGGCATGGGAAACATATGTTTACATTGCCAAAGCAAGTGAAATAAACAATAACAAATTAACAGTAAACATTACACATTACAAACATTTACAAAAGAATAAAGACATTTCAAGTTTAAATGTATATAAACAATCAGAAATATACGGTAAACATTATTCTCTCTCTCCCCCCCTCTCCCTCCGTCCCTCACAGAAGACCCACTGCAGCCCAAGCCACTATCAAATCAATGTGCTGCTACATCAAGGGAGAATAAACCCTAATCCGTTCCTCCCCCTGACCCCTGATCTCCCTGACCCCTGATCTCCCAGTCCCCCACCCCCATTCCAGCAAGTATGTCCAAGTACCATTGGGGAAATGTCCTATGATGCGTCTCACAGGGCTATGTTGATATTACTGTGTGAGTGTTTAGTTGTGTTGTCAGTGTGTGTTTACAATACTAAATATGCTTTTACCCTCTGCTGCCTGATGTGATAATGAGGCTCTGTATGTTGTCAGGACATGTTGAGAGCTCTTGTCAGTGTGTTGTCTGTGTGTGTGTGTGTGTGTGTGTGTGTGTGTGTGTGTGTGTGTGTGTGTGCGTGTGCGTGTGCGTGTGTGTGCACGTGTTGAGACTTTGCATACTGTGCCGGTGTGTTTGGGTTAGGTTCTCGACCTGAAGTAGGGTTCCGTGGATGTGGTTCTGTTGGGTTCTAGGTCCGGGTTTGAGGGGCAGCTCCTCCAGCAGGGCCTGGATGGTGGAGGGGACCTGGGTTACCATGACGAATGGGACGAGGGCCCGGGCAGCCATCTCACGGGTCCTGTACACGGCTGAGCGACCACACCTGGAACACAACACAGAGGAGGTGTAGAGATGCCCTACACAGGCAGAGAGACAGACAGAGATAGACACACACGCACACACACACACACACACGCACACACACGTGGACAGGCCACCCTGTACTCCCGCTAAGATTAGCCATGTTTATATTGTGACTATTTGTCCCTCTCCAACGCCACAACATTGTCATGGCCACCTCGAGTGAGAGACGTGAATGGGACATGAGAGAGAGGTTGAGGAGAAGCTTCGCGGCTCACTGTGACGGGGACAGAATAACTGCCAAGGTTCAATCATATGGGACAGACAGACATGGAGACATGTTGGGTCTTTTACTATCAAAGTGCTCAGTAGGGAAAAAAAGGGGGAAAGGATAGGGAGAGAAAGGGAGGAGGATGAAAGGATTGTGAGATTTGAGGGGCCGGGGCCTCCAGTTTTCGGTCCGTGGTGATAGAATGGTTTACGAGTGCTAGAGCCAAACAAACAGCCTGGAAAATCCACTGCTGCTTCCAGAACAAGAGCATCATCCATCACGACAGCTTGCAGGATGGAAAGTCAAAATTAAGATGCTCGCTTTGTGATTTGGCCAGGAGAAGAGGGTAGAGATGTTTACACTCCCCCTCACACACGCACACAGGTGTGCACACACGCACACGTGCACTCTCGCACATGCACACGCGCCCACGCACGCACACAAGGCAATCACACACATTCCAGCTGTAGTAGATCAGCTGAGATCAGCTGATACTGAAAATAGATGATCAAGTGAAACAGAAATCACTTGACAACAAATGCTCCTCCACCTGCTGTGTCAGAACCCCCAGAACAGACAGACAGAGACAATAGTTTTCATTCCACTGGTCTGAACATGTTCTCACACACTCACACACGGACACACACACACACACACACACACACACACAATGACCAACAGCCTGCCTGCCCCCCCCCCCCTCTGCCTGCCCCCACCCCCCCATGTGTGCCACATATGTTAACTATCAGTGCTAATTTGTCCCATTAAAACTCTTTGGACAGGAAATGACAGTTTGGAGGGGTGTAATTTTAGAAACAGGGCCGTCCGAGCTGTCTCCAGGGGGTGAGGACACAGACTGGGGACGAGGAGGAGAGGGGGAGGGGAGGGCATCTGGGGCTCATTTGGATCATGGCAGTCCTCTTTACTTCAGAGAAACTGTACTGGGTCAATTATTGTTAACACCAAACAATCCTGCTCGCCAGAGCCATAGTGGAGTCTGATAGAGAGAACAAACTACAGCAGAATACTGTAACCATATGACTCATCTGTCTAGTTACCATCCTCAACATCATCATCCTCAACATCATCAACCTCATCATCATCATCCTCAACATCATCAACCTCATCCTCATCATCAGCCCTACTGATGAAATCAGAGATGACACAATGAGGCTCAGGGGGTAAAGGAATGTGAGAGATGTAGAGAACTGACAGAGAGCTAAATCAGAAGAGAGCTGGAGATGAGAGGGGTGGCAGACGAAGGGAAGGGAGGGAGGGAGGGAGAGAGGGATGGAGAGGTGGATTGGCCACATTGAGGCCGCTCTGTGTAGTTGGGCTGGGGGGTGGGGGTGGGGGGTGGGGGGGTCAGTCTCCCAGACACGTCCACACTCGCCTGGGGGAAGGAGAGAGAGTGAGAGAGAAAGAGAGAGAGGGGGGAGAGAGCGCCTGAGCCAAAGCAGCCAGGGCCGTGCTATATTTAACATCCCCAACATGTGGGCTTGATTTGGGTGGATGTCCTCGCATACCTCCACTGACAAGAACCAGCCAGCCAGCGCTCTCTCTCTCTCTACCCCTGCAGCAGTTAACCCCCACTGTACCGGACCAGCCAACACCACCCCTCCAGCTCTCTTTTTCAACCTTTATTTATCAAGGTTGGTCTCATTGATCAAATCTATTTAAGTAGCAGATACAGGAAGACACATCACAACACACACACACACACACACACACACACACACACACACACACACACACACACACACACACACCTCATTCGTGTTACGGAATACTCAGTTTATGGGAAAGGATCTGCATAAACTGTCTGATATCCCCCTCAATACACTCCTCCCATCTATTTGTCCTGGTGGTGGAACAGAGTGTTTTGTTATTAGGGTGTAGGGACACCCGACATCTCTCTGTGATAGGGAGACTGACCCCTGGAGGCCCTCCCCCTTCACTGGCTGATGGTTCGGACTGGGCAATGGCGGGGACATGTGCTGATTCCAGACAGTCTTGCAGGTGCTGAGGAAGAACACGTTCCAATAATATTTGTCTGTTTTCCCCGGTGCAGAAATGCAACAGTGAGACCCGGAGGCACCGAGATAAGGGACCGGGAATTTGGGAACACCATGACACACTGAGAAACACAGTACAGTGAGTCTCTGTGTGTGTGTGTGCGCGCGCACGCGTGTGTCTGTGTTCATCATTAACTCACCTGATGATGAAGGGCATGAAGGGGGCAAGGCCCAGGGGGGAGGAGGAGCCATCCATGGGAGAAGGGTAGAGGCGTCCCAACACCAGTAGAAGCAGAAACAGGCTGGGGTGCAACCTCACCTGACCGCTATCACTGAGGAGAGAGGAGGAGGGGATAAGGTGAGTTGATGGGTTGAGAGCAGTGGTGGATAGAAAAAGAGAGGGAGGAAAAAGAGAAAGAATAGACAGAGAACGAGAGGGGGGGTATAATTATATAAATGAAGAGTATAGTGGAAAGAGGGCCAGAGAAAGAGAGAGCATTGTATTGATGTTGTGATGTTTGTTGTGTTATAGATTCAATTTAAAATGGATTTAAAATTGCCATCAATCCACACACAATACCCCAGAATGACAGAGCGAAAACACGTTTTTAGAAATTTTAAAATTTATTACAATTGAAATAGTTCCACAGCTGGGTTGGCAGTGTCACTATGTGTGTGTGTGTGTGTGTGTGTGTGTGTGTGTGTGTGATATAGATATAGAGAGAAAAGAGAAGAAAGTGCAGCCCAGAGTGTATATAGAGAGGCGTAACTTCAGGGCCTTCCAGAGCCATAAGGTCCCCATAGAGCAGAGAGGACCCCCTGCCAGCTGGGCTTGTGCTTTTCATTATGACATCCACCAAAACACATCTACCCCCCTTTGCCACAATCCTCTGGGACAGCCGTGCGATGGGCGAGATAGGAAATGTAATAGCCCGCTAATTATGGCCCTGAGTAATGTGTTTAGCGTCCGATTTCAGTCAGGCAGAGCGCAGGCCAGCCAGAATTGTGATGTCATCATGGCATCGGAGAGCAGAGGAATTGCAAACATATGAGCGGCTTAGCTGAGGGAGAGAGGAGAGGAGAGCATAGAGAGACAGACAGAAATGGAGGGATTGAGGGAATAAGTAAGAGGAGACATTTAAAAAGGAAAAATAAGGGGATGAGAGCAACAAGATTGAGACAGAAGAAGAGACAAATGAGTCTTGAAGAGGGGAAGGAAAGATGTAGAAATCTGGCCATCTACATTCTCTCCTTGACTTTCTGTTGCCCATCACTTTTTACCTGAGAACTACGGTCTTAAATCCGCAATCGGTAATTTGTGAAGCTGTTTTTTGAAAGACCAGAGGAGATGGCTACAGTACTCCATTCAGGAGATAAGACAGCTGAGGTTGAGTTTCCTGGGAAATTTGTTCACTTTTAAAGAGACGCAGTGGGGGGTAGGGAAAGGTGAGAGGAACAGGCTGAGAACGTATTTCATTAATTTGATTATTACATTAAGGTGATATTGATTGGAGGGCCTATCCGCAGTGGAAAATATTTTATGAGAGGGGGTGGGGGGGGGGTTCTGAGACTCAGGAGGCCTAATGGTACAGACACAAAGTTCAAGGCTGTTCCAGTAAAGACAGACAGAGAGAGAGAGAGAGAGAGAGAGAGAGAGAGAGACAGAAAGATAGAGAGAGCGAGTCAGGCAATTCCACGGAAACTGTCACACAGCACAGCCAATACACTTAACAAGCCTAATTAAGCAGTCTCAATGGGCCTGGATTTAAGGTTGTTAAATCCAGAAACCAGAGGAGGACGAGAAGAGAAGAGTTGCTGGGCTGTCCAGGAGCAGTGGTGTTTTCTACATACCTTAACAGCCCCCCCACATTGAGGTAAGCCCCCCCCCCCCCCCCCTCACCTGTCCACAGAGGCTGCAGCCTCCTCCAGCTGATTCAGGAGGAAGGGATAAAGTGCCGGGAAACGAGTGAAGAACTCCCGGCCTGTCATCCTGGAGGAAGGGAGAGAGGGAGGGAGAGAGAAAGAGTTTTACAAGTTTTGACCATTTGACAAAAAAAAATTGGCCTGTGCTAAAAAATGCAAAAAGGAAAGAGAGGGGTGATCAGAGAGAGAGAGAAAAAAATCTCTATGGTCTAGCTTCTAAACCACTTCCTTCTATTTGAAAGCGTTACACAGGCGCAGGGTGAGTTTCTCAGGAGTCAGATGCCAACCCAGGAGGGAGACTGAGTTCAGCCTCTAGGTTTGTTTATCCCTCACTACAGCACGCAGCGTGTCTGGAACAAACTGCTGAACTGTGGGCTCTAACTCACTCAGTTTGTGTGTGTGTGTGTGGGTGTGTGTGTGTGTGTGGGTGTGTGGGTGTGTGTGTGTGTGTGGGTGTGTGGGTGTGTGGGTGTGTGTGAGTGCGACTGCATGTGTATACATCCATAAACTGACAAACTTTATTTAACTTTGGCAAAATCATCGCAAACCCTAAACCCCATTCACCTCAAGCCAATGAAGTAATTTTTTTAAAATTCCTAATCTAAATAAAGTGGCCTTAAACGGAAGGAGGTATGTTTAGCTGGCGAAGCCAACAACATAAAAACTGCCTCTTCACATATTCTTCAGCCGTGACTGAAGACAAATTATTTTTTCCAAAGGGACACATATTTAGTCCTCCCTCCCCCTCCTCACCCACCCCACCCCCCCTCCACCCCCCTAACAGTTGTGAGGCCTGGTCTGAGTTAGAGCCAGGGCGCCATCATGGTAACAAGGTGCGTCGGCTATGTCTGGTGGCCGGTTGTGTTGGGTAGTCACAGCGCGACACAGAAACAGCGTGCAGATTGGGAATGACACGGCTCAATGTGGTAGCAGTTACGCACGCACAGAGTCCCTGTGTTCTTTCACCCACTCAGGCCAAACGGCTTTAGCACCCTCCCCCCCCGCCCCACCCCTGTGCAGCTCCCCTGCCCCCTACAAACCTGTCCATCACCGACCCTTGACCTACGCCACACACCTTTGAACTTTAACCCTGGCATACACACCACACAAACATCCACACGCACAGGTACACACAAGTGCACACACAAATATACCCCCTGGGACCTCTCTTCTATGAAAATTATCCATTCAGGTAGATAAATACAAAACAGACAGACAACCATAAAGAGACACAGAGGCACCTGAAGCACAAACCTACTCTGTGTGTGTAGGTGTGTGTGTGTGTGTGTGTGTGTGTGTGTGTGTGTGTGTTACATGCAGAGGACTGGTGCAGTAGACCATCTCCTCCTCCTCTCCCTCCATAATGAGGGCCTCTCAGTCTGACGTCTCACTGCTCCAATGAAACCTGGGTGGGGTCAGGAGGTCAGGGGTCATGGCTGTGCAGATTATCCAGGTCAGGGTGAAGGGTGGAGGGCCAGGGGAGAGGTAGGTGTCTGAGGACAGGCACCGTCTCGTCTGCCTGCCTGGATCTCTGGGTCTTTACTCAGCAAAAACTGTGATCATTCAAATCAGAGTCATGCATGACAGAGTCAACAGCATGAACATGTAATACACCATATGCATTATAATGACCAACTTTGCTCACATATTTAGCTGAAGCAAAATGGAGCCCAGTGCGGAGGGAGGATGGAGACAGAAACTACTGAGACTGTTGGCTTTGGCTAGAATGTAGAGCAAAAGTCTCTCATGAACACAGTTTTGGGTTTATGAAAACTAAGAATATCAGAATTATATAAAAAGGAAATCAAGATACGGAGTGCAGTTGGTATGTAAACTGATACAGACAACCAATACCATTCTGATTCCAAACAAACAACAAAAACAAAACAAAAAAATAATAAGTTGATCAACAAACACACAGAGCACCCTCACACTCAAACACACACAGAAACATACAACCTCCTCAAACACAGTAATACACACACAAGTCAATGGTAAATGGCCCAGTGTGTGTGCTGCATGCAGGCCAGAGGTCAGCTGGCCCAGCAAGTCCCATACACTTCAACTCCACTGAAGCCATGGGGCCCGATCCACCCAGAGCACGAACGCACAAACGCACAAACGCACGAACGCACGCAGCGGCCTGACCAAACACACCAGCACCCAGCCAGACATTGGAGTGGACAGCCTGTCACAACGCATTTACTGCAGCCAGAACACACAACCAAATAATCACAGTAATAACATAAGCCAGACGCAGAACACACGAGCACATCCCAGGGAAAACACTCACACACTCACACACACCAGTTATACACAGTAATAATGTGAGACAGACTAACACACAAGAAAAGATAGGAAAAAATCCAACAACATAAACAAGAGACTTGGCCTGCCTGAGAGGGATCAGAGTGCTTGCAACACAAGCAAATGAAACTAAAGGAAAACAGATTGTGTTCTTGGACAGGCCAAGGACCTCGGATTGGATTTATCATGAGAAGGAAAAATCCCTCCAGATCAACTCTTATGGGTACAAGTCCCTCTGGATAAGAGTATCAGTTCACTAAAGACTTAAAAATAACCCTGTCACACTCCCTGTCTATACACACCCTCATATAACTATGAGCATGTCTTTGTTCGTCTGTAACAGTCATATCCATGAGTGATCTCTTTGCTGCAGTTCAGCAAGTCTCTCCCAGCCCCTCTCCTGAACCCTTCTGTCTCTGTTCGTCCTATCCTGCGCTCCACTGTCATCTCTACCATCACGCCTCACCCACTCCAGATGTGACCTCTGTCCATACCCACAATGCACTGCTCTATGGGTCCCAGCTCCACAGAGGCGTGCCATCCAATGGGAGAAATTGAAGATTAGCCCAGGACAGACCAGTCAGTGCTGCAGGGGGTCAGAGACCTCCTCATAGTACCCCACACATGCACAATCCCGCACAGGTCAAAGGTGAAGGCTAGTGGAGCAGTGCTTGAAGAAAGTGCCAGACAACAGTTCTTGCTGTCAACTAGTGAAGGTGTGTGTGTGTGTGTGTGTGTGTGTGTGGGGGGGGGGGGGGCTGGGGGGGTACTGTAGATGAGTACAAACAAGAACAACCCAAGGGAGAGTTGGAAAAGCACCTTAGTCATGTGTGAGAGAAATGGAGAGAAAATACTACAAATCTACCATTACAAAAGTAGTAAAGAGGACTGCATGTCTAATTGACATACTCTGCCTAGGGAGTGGGGGTTGATAACTCTGCTCTGGAAACGAAGAGTAGGATGGCTGGGAGATGTAACCACACTGACCCCTGGTGGAAGAGAACAGGTCCAGCAGAGAAGAGCACAACAACCATTATAAAGCTCCCCGTGCATTATCAATCAGAGCCTCTAAACTTCAGTTGAGGGGACCAAATAGTGTTGTTGTTATTGTAGGCCTGCACGGAGTAGTACTTAGGAGGAGGAAGAGAGATCTCCACTCACACGCGCGCGCACACACACACACACACACACACACACCTGTTCTTTTTGGAGTGCTCGTCCTTCCCTTTCTTCACCCCAAAGATGCGTGTGATAAGGGTACTGAAGAGAAGCGTGGAGGAGTTCCTCACCTGAAAGAGAGAGGGAGGGAGTGGGAGAAGATGACGAGACAGGGTAGAATAGGGTGGAAGTGAGTTTGTGCATTCAGTAACGATTAACACGATGTACAGTATGAGTGACAGAGAGAGATGAGGAGGAGGAGGGGAATTATGGTGGGAGGACTCACAGCCCAGATGGGGGAGGTGAAGCCCAGAACAGCCGCCTGCATTCCTTCAGAGACAAACGGGACGATGTTCTCCCCCAGACGAGTGTCTCTGTACAAAGCCCTCAGGATGTTCAGAGCATGCACCTGGAGTGACGGAGGGAAGAGAGAGAGAGAGAGAGAGAGAGAGAGAGAGAGAGAGAGAGAGAGAGAGAGAGAGAGAGAGAGAGAGAGAGAGAGAGAGAAAGACAGAGAGAAAGAGACAGAGAGACAAACAGACAGTCAGAGACAGACACAGACAGACAGACACATAAATCGCTTAATGACTGCTTGGTCGGTGAAAGAGACACATTGATACACACTCATGGCAAGTGTCAGGCTTCAGTAGCAGCGAACCTGCGAGACAGTACTGTTCTCTGTGTGTCTGTCAGGAGAGACTAGGGCCAGGGCCGTCAGCTCTCTCATAGTCATCTTCAACAGGCTGCAGCTAGACGACTTGGGCTCGGAGGAGAGCAGGGCCTGGGTAGTAAAGGACACAGACACAGACACACAGACACACACACACACACACACACACTATTATGTGCTGTACAAGTACTATAAACTTTACCATCATAGGATGCCCATGATTCGGTAGACTTGCAGCATAAAAGAAAGCAGAATGCGGAGTAGCGAAGATAACAGACAGACAAAGAGAGACAGAGAGATTACCGGACAAAGCAAACAGAACTGGCTTTGTTCAATGACATCATCAGAGTGCGCCAGCCTGGCCCGGCCGGTGTGCTGCCTGGCTACTGAGAGTGTTGATGAGAGACAGCTGTGTATCTGGCCTGGAGGCTGGGGGCTGGGAGGGGCAGGGCTGGTTCCTCTGATGTGTCCCAGGTCGGCCCAGGCTAGCAGGAGGCCAGCAGCAGCACAGCAGCCAGCCTTTTTCCAGATCTTACCTCAGGAATGCACAAGCCTGCCAAGGTGTTGACTTCAGCCTGTCTGTCTCTCTGTCTCTCTGTCTCCATAATGAAGAGTGTAAGCGAGAGGCACATTGTTGAGGTGTGTGGTGTGTGTGCCATTGGTAAGAGCAAGGGGGTCAGCGAGAAGACTGAGAGAGCACGGGTGGGGGGGTGGGGGTACGTGAGATAGATAGAGAGAGAGAGAAAGAGAGAGAGACATGCTAAATACTACAGAGACACTGCTTCTCAGAGCGAGCAAGCAAGCACACACACACGACACACTGAGAAACACACAGTACCTACCCACACACACCGACACACACACACACACACACACACACCTGGATGTAGAAGGGAATGCCTGCGCTGCGGCGCGTAGCACACAGTTTGGATGAAGGGTCGCTGGACTTGACCTCCTGCAGGACCTCTGAGAGCCAGCGCACAGGCAGCTGCTGCAGGGTCCTGCTTCCGCTCCTAAAACGCATACACACAGGAGTTAAAGGTCACAGAACACACTCCTGAGAGGTTCCCAATGCCATGGCCCACTTTTCACACACACCCTTTTTTACCTCAAGGAGATCTGATGAACAGGGATGTCAAAAACATTATCTCTCTCAAACACACACACACACACACACACACCCAACCTCAATACAATATTTAAATTGTATTGATGATTGAATAAAGAATGAATATAAATTGAGTGTACAGTACAGTAGTTTTGTTCTAAAAGGTTATCAAACAACAAATCTTTCAAACATGGATTATATAGTGGTTGTTGTTGCCTGGTAGTTGAGATGGACATGAATTAAATAAATATTGGACATATAAACATATGCACACTAGTATGAAAGTGTACACACACACACACACACACACACACACACACACACATACGGGGGCAGCTCAGACTGCAGGGGAGGAATGTGCCCTCCTGTTATGAAAGGAGCTGCTGTTTTACGAGGGGCAGTGGACCAAGGAGGCCAGATCAAACAATCCACTGTGGAGGACAGGCAAAGGGCAAGGCCATCGATATAAACAGCCCCACACACACACACAGGCCAGATCTGTCTCTCACACTCACACACACCAGAAACAAAACCAAAAGCTTCAAAAGGCAGTAGTTAAGCACCCCACAATCAACACCCCATAACCAAACTCTGTGCACCATCCAGCTTGCTGTTTCCAGCCCAGCGTGCTCGCTCCTAACACGGGCGCAGCACACTCTCCTACACGCCCACCACCCACTAGAACATTCCCCTCATCAAATCACACAGGCATGCACTTGGAAAGTATTTCTGAACATCATCTGTATTTACGAAGTGTTACTAGCACTACAGTACAGTCAAAACACAGAGACCTTCCTCTCAGGCATCATCCCAAACCTTAGTGAAGGGAAGGAAGACTGATAAGAAAAATTACTTCATGAATGGTACATTTTTGGGGGGATATTTCAGTTTGCGATTCAGTTCCAGAAGCAATGCATTTTCACACTGTATACTTTAAAAGTTTGTAAATAATGGCTGTCATCTCATGGACATCATTAAAAGTGAAGTTTACAGTTTAATATAGATTTATATTATTATTATTTATAATTATAATATAGACAATTTACTGTATATGCATCCCTGTGGAAGCATACTGAGTATGACCTGTGTTTTTGAGAAACTCACTGAGAGTGTGAGTGTAGACACGGAAAATGTTGCTCCTCAAAAAAGACAGAATCCAATCCATAATGAATTTCTTTCACCAGCAGTTCAGGGCCTTGTGATGGAGGTCAGGAGGAACAAGTATGTAGCCCTGTAGCCAAGTTCAACAGCCTCCCTCTGCACTAACAACAAAGAGAGGCCCAATCAGACGAGGGCATAGAGAGAGACACCCAAGACACACACATACTTGCACACACACTCACCTGCACAGCATTTCAGTGAGGCGCACAAAGCCCACGTAGGCCAGCTCAAATGCCCCCCGGTGACGAGACTGCAGGAGCTGCTGGCGGAAGTAAAGGCCTACCCCCTCCACCTGACACCACCAGAGAGAGAGAGATAAAGGAATTGGAGAGGTACATGGGGACACAATACATTAGTCTGACCCACTTCATGGGTGACATGTTACACGGTGTAGCTTTTGTCATCTAACTTATGCTCTTATGAAATGTGACCCACAATAAACAAGTGCATTCACATAAGGAGGTTGACACAATGACACACAACATAATGAGCATCCTAAGTAAAACCTCCCTGATGAATAAGCAAAACACATCATCATCTCAGTTTTCCAAGAAGTAAATACCCCCCATAAGTATTGGAAAGAGGAAGCATTGTTTTCTTTTAGCTCTATACTCCAATGGAGGTTACTCCATTTGCGCAGGCATAAGAGAGGTGTCAATGTCTAGTATTGATTCTAGGCTTTGCATTTGCCTTTGGAGTCTGCTATTGGTGTCTGTCAACACGAGGACCAAGGAGACTTCAATGAATGTCAAGGAAACCATTATGACGCTGAAATATCAGAAAAATCAATCAGAAACATAGCCAAAACCTTAGACTTACCAAAATCAACAGTTTGTAACATGATTAAAAAATAAAGAAAGCACTTTTGAGCTCAGCTATCGCAAACAGGCTGGTAGGCCAACGAAGACTTCTAACAGTGGATGACCAAAGAATGCTCACCATAATTAAGAAAAAAAAAAAGAAAACGACTGTCCCACAGATCAGGAACACTCTCCAGGAGTGTCAGAGAATGTGTCAGAGAATACCATCCACAGAATACGTCACCAGCCGAACTACAGAGGCTTCACTGAAAGGTGCAAACCACTATTTATCCTCAAAAAGGATGGTCAGGTAACCTTACCTAAAAAGCCTGCAGAGGTCTGGAAAAAAAGTTGTGTAGAAAGATAAGATGAATATTATCATGTACCAGAGTGATTGCAACAGGAAAGTTTGGAGAAAAAAGGATCTGCCCACGATTAAGAGCATACCACCTTATCTGTGAAACATGGTGGAGGGGCTGCTATGGTTTGGGCATGTATAGCTGCCACAAGAACTGGCTCACTTGTCTTAATTGATGATGTTACTGCTGACAAGTGTACAGAACATCTCATCTGCTCGAGTACAAGCAAATGCCTCCAAATTCATTGGATGGCGCTTCATCATACAGCAAGACAATGACCCCAAACATACTGCCATAGCAATAGCTAAAGTTTTCAGGGTCAAAATGCGCAAAATTCTCCTTTAAGCAATAGTGTTATAAAGATAATGTATAAAGATAATGTACAGCCATCCCACTGGAGTGCCTGTAGTTAGTCAACATCAGGGTGTATTCCAGGTGAGGGTAGGGCGGAGCAGGCTGAGGCATTCTGCCCTGTTATTACGCTGTGGCATCATTACCACAGGCTGGGCTGTGGATCTGTGCCAGTCTGGGGTGGCACAGAGGGCACAGGGAGGGGTGGGCAGAGCCCTGTGTGAACGGAGGCCCGCCACCAGGCCAGGGGTGCTTCTAGAGTTTCAAAATGTGGTTGGATTACATCACACAACGCCTTATTCCTGATCCCCCTCGAAAGCCTGAGATTTAGACGGGCATCTTTTAATATGGCCCTGAGAGAAGTACCTTTCTCTCTCCTTTCTGCATGTTTACAGCCAACCCTCTCCCACCAACCAAAAGTCTTCACTTAACCCAGGGTCTCCAAGCAAACACAATGACTGGCCTATCAATCCAACAGACCCCATGGACCCAAGCAGCCTGAGGCGCCCAGAGTTAGATACGATAATACTTTACCAAACTGATCATGGAAATACCAAGCCCATGACTAGCATGTCATGTCCACTCTCAACCCTATGTCCAGAGTGCGCCGCGAGGCCAGAGCTGACCTCATTGTAGTAAAAATGGAGTAGAAGTCAGAGGGAAGGAGAGGGCAGCGGTTGGGGCAGTGGTGCGGTGCCGTGGCTGGCTGCAGTGTAGGGCGCCTATTTAGAGCGCCGTTGGTGTAATCGTTAAAACACTCAAGCTTCCTGGGGGGACTTTATTTAGACAGCACTTCCTGTTTGCAACGCGCCCATTTCCCAGAAAACTTCCATGTGTGGAGAGAAGTTTCCCAACTCTGCAGTGGGACTAGCTAATTACACGGGGCTGTGTCAGTGACCCAAATAGCAGCCTTTCCTCCAGTTGGCTTCACTGGTCGGCGGGTAAAAGTCTTAACCGTGAGGGCTGCTGCTGATGCCACAAGAGTTGTTGTTCTTGTTGTTGTTGTTGTTGTTCTTGATTCCACTGACTGGAACCCCGTACAGGCTGAAGTGAAACATTGACTTGGTGCATTTAGTACAACAGCAGCTGGGAAACTACAGCTGGGGTCAGGGGTCAGGTGAGAGTGTGATGGACCACAGATACATCCCAGACCACCACAGAACACTAACTCGTGCAGAGACACCTTAGGGGCCATTCCTGAAAGCAGGATCAATGAGTTAGCCTGCTAACTCTGTTAAATATCCGGAAAGAACTTCAAGGCATATTGATACTCCCAACAACCCATATTCAAGTTTAGCCATCTTAACAAACCAGACATCAAGAGATGTATCTGATTTTTTTGTGTGTTTATTTTTTTAAGTTAACTGACTAATTTAGCGACCCTGCTCTCTGGAGCCTCAGACAACAGGCAGAAAATCATGCATAAATAATAGGCATAGACAAATGTATAAACAATGTTTTTTGATCACAGTGGAGTGACACCAAAGCAGCTCTCCATTCAGGCTAGGCCAAACAAACAATTGAGCTGTGAAACCCTGGAGGACGTTAGATTCACATCAGTGCCCTGGTGGTCTCTCTCACAAACACACACACACACACACACACACAAAGGTAGTGGAGAGGGAGAAGGACAGACATAGAGCAGGGTTCTCCCCAAAAGAATGTAAGAGTGGCACTGTGCCACACTATGAACTTGGCAGCTCCACTATGTACTTTCAAGGCAAATTAAAATATATATTGAGTAATGATAGAGTAACTCACAACTCAGATCGGCAATGAAATCAAATCAATGAAAGCGTTATGATGTTCCTCAGTGAATTACATTTTAGCTGTATTTTTTGCACATTTTCACATGGAGAAACACAAGTCGGGTTTTGATAATGCAATCCAGCGCCACGCTGTTCAGACATCCTGGGGGGAGAACCCTGTATAGACATATGGAGAGATTACTAGACAACTGTGGTATATTACTGTCTGTCATGTACTGGACCGGTACTATAAACTTGACCATCATATGATGCCCATGATTCAGTAGAATGGAGGCATAAAAGAAAGCAGAACAACACAAAGTAGCAAAGATAACACACACACACACACACACACACACACACACACACACACACACAGAGTGTGACATCACCAGGGCCAGGGAGTACTCCCACAAATCACGAATATGTATCCGAGAAACCCTCCCGGAACGAAAACGCTCCATCTCCTGTGCTCTGTTTACCGTCTCTGTCTCCATCTGTGGCCTTGGCCGCCGTGAATATGGAGAATTAAACGCCATCGCCACTCTGACTAACTGTTACTGTTGCCATGGCGAGGAACGGAACATCTGCCACGTTGCCGGGGCAATGGAAACGCAAAACAGGTCACTGGCGAAGGCCATGGGAGGTTGACGGCACGAGTGTTGGAAAGATCTCCTGCTGTCATAAATGCGCACACAAACACACGTACTACTTACTGGCTGTGCCATCACTGTGGGGGCTGGAGGGTGTCAGTATGTGCACCCACTCTACAAACAGAACTGGACTGCATGCACCATACTGACATCTACAAACACCACCACACAATAGACAGGGAAGAGATTAAGTGAGGGAAGAGTAGAGTAAAAGAGGGGCGGAGAAATGGATATCATCAGGTAGAGGAGGAAAAGCCCAGGGTCTCAGGGCAGGTTTTCATATTACATCGCCGCGCCAGATGTCAAGGTAACCTGTGACAGGGGTGACATCATCTCTCAACTCCAGCCCATCTGTTGGAGCGATGATGTCGCCAGCAGTGCTGGGGCAGGCAATTGGAAGATGACTGAACTGTGGTGTCAATCATTTCTCAGACACCACCTAAGAGACTTCCTTTAAGGGGCTTAGGTCACCCCAGACATACACCAACTAACAGCATCTACATCCTTCCTACCTCTTCTACGGATACTCTTCTTTCCATTTCGCTCAAATGGGTATAGACACACAGCAGACAGAGAAGCAGAGTGATACACACTGGCAACACGCAGCCAAACCCACTTAGCAGTATACTTCCTTGTTAACGCTCATGTAGCTGTATTTAAAAAGGTGAAAAATCAATGTTGACAGCTAAAACCGCTGGACCGCTTGCTCTCAAATAAAAAGGGGGGGAGGTCCTACCTTTTTTGTGCCCACCACCTTTTCCACAATGACTTTACGATGGCTGAAACTATTTCTATGACCTCCCAAACACATGCAGGTACCGCATAAAAAAGTAACTAATCTTTCAATGCTGCTGGGACGAGGATTTAACACACCTTGCTGACAAGTATATGGAATAAAATAAGGGAAAGCGATCTATACCCAGACGGGTGAATTTCTTGTGGAATGTTACTATATTATTAATGTTTAAAAGGTAAATGCTCTTAAATGGAGGCAAATTCGTAAAAATAAACATTCAGATTTAAGTAATGTCATGTCTGATTTTCCAAAGAACGTACAGTTTGCAAACATAGTTGAAATATAGGACCTGGCATAATGATTTAAAATAAATGGGCATTTTAAGTAAACACCCATCGCTGAATAGGCAAGAGAAGTTGAAAACAAGTAGTAAACAACCATCACTTCTTTTCTAAAAACACAAGATATCCTCAGATGATGTAGTGAATACATAGTGAAGAAATGTAATAAAATGTGACACTGAATTTAGAACCTTCATGACAACCAACAGTGCCTAAATTACATAGATTGTTTTGGTTCTAGATGTACCATGGTTTATGCACCATAATTCAATCAATATTTGATGGATTTTGAAAATTCCAAAACTATTTTGTATTTCACTCATGCTGACTCCAGACAGGCCATATATGCCTATGCAGGGGGGGTCTTAGCTGGATGCTTGTTTGTTGTGTTTACCGATTCAAGAGAGGGTGTAGTGGGGGAAGTGATTTGGAAAGAATGCAAGGGAACCGAGGCTGTTAAACAGCAGGTTGGCTTCACAATGAAAGCATGCCGCTAACTAGGGCGCATGCTAATGGAAGACGGTGCCAGCATGTTGTCTCACACACACAGACTCACAGTAAACATCCCTAAACACTACCTTAACGCCCGTTATATCCACACTGGGCTGACTGCAGGTCTGTGTGTGGATGTAAACAACAACATATATAAAAGTGTATAAAAGATTTCCTTTGAGGGTGTGTGTGTGTGTGTGTGTGTGTCTCACCTGCTCCTCGGTGATGAGCCCCTTTTGGGTGTGTGTGTCTGGGGTCTGGAGGGGGAGGCTCTGACACACTTGTCCCAGCAGCATGGACACCTCCTTCATACTCCTCCAACAACACACCAATACCATCTGGGCTGTCACCCTATAGCCCTCACCACTGGCACCTACAAAACACACACACACACTTTATTACTCCATTTCACTATCAATCAAACTCATAGCCAAATACACTACACTACAATCAAACCAATGGAATGTGTCTTCTCTACTCAACCTCTAATGTTATCATCTTTTTTGCTTAGGCTATTAGGAGTGATAGATTTGAAGCTTTAGTTGCTGTGTCTACTGTAGGATAATGTGTGTCTACCAAGAGTGTATGTGTGTGTGTGTGTGTGTGTGTGTGTGTGTGTGTGTGTGTGTGTGTGTGTGTGTGTGTGTGTGTGTGTGTGTGTCAGTCAGAGGCAAAGAGCAGTTTAACACTGACCTCCTCAGGACACCATGAGTACTGCAGCCACAGCCTCAAACCAAACACAGCAGAGGCACAAACCTGTACGTCCCTATTGTTAATGGGGGAGTGACTGGTGCTGACCTGTGCTGCCCTGATGTGGTTTCTCTGTAGGTATTCCTGCTGGTCTGTCCTCTCCTCCTTCTGCCTGGATGTCCAGCTCTCGGGTGCTGGTGAAAAAGTCATTAGAGTCCCGAGGTTGGATCTCCTTGAGGATTCTCTGCAGACCAGCCGACCCCTCTGTGGAGAAGCACCACAAACACAGCTTTTTAAAATGTATTAATCAATTTATTTGTTTAACCTTTCATTTAAGCAGGTAGGTCAACTGAGAACCAATTCTCATTTCCAATGATAAACTTTAAACACACACACACACACACTCTGCCTCTCGGTCTATAAGACATCAGCACACTCTGAACCAATTGAAAGGTGCTGACCTGAGTCGCTATCCATGGGTATGAGGCCCTCAGGGGAGGAGCTCTGGACGACAGGGGAGACCACGTCAGACATTCTATAGGACACGGCGATGAGATCAGCTACCAGACTCCTCCAATGGCCTGTCAGAGTCAGATGCCTAGATACACCAGATGAACAAAACACAACACACTAAATATACAGGGGAAGCTAACTTCTAGCAGGTGTCAGTTTTAGGGTGTTTGATTGATTGAGTGTGTGTGTGTGTGTGTGTGTGTGTGTGTGTGTACCTACCCAGTATTGAGCTGCTGTAGTGCAGCGGTGATGCAGTGGGCTCTGCCGTACAGAGGGTAGGAGGCTGCAGCCAGGAGGAGGGACGACTCAGCCTTCACCACCTCAGCCTTTAGACACAGCAGCAAGAAGTGGACCACTGGAACACAGAAACACAGAAGAACTCACACTACACTCAGAAACTAATTTGCAATCACTGCTGGAATTGTATAGTGCATAAGGTAGCTGATGTGTGGGGAGTTTAGAACTAGAATTACTTTATTTTTCCCCGAAGGAACTACGTTTGTGGTGCAGTCACAGATATCAGAGAGTTTGCACTATATTACAGCAAAACTATTGCTTTCATTATATGATTACCAGCGAGAGTGTTCGTCTCCAAGGTGAGGGCCTCAGTAGCCTGGGGCAGGGCTGCAGCAGGAGGCTGGAAGGAAAGGCCCTGCTCCTGGGCACAATGCAACAGGGCCTGGGGCAGGGCAGGCTGGTGAAGGAGCAGGTTGAGGAGGTGGGCAGCCGAGACACTGTCAAAGGGCTTGGTGCTGGTGCTGAGGTCCAGAGCTGCCCGTAGTAGAGGCTGCATCATTTCTGGCTCCTAACAGGGAGTAATAGTGTCATAGAAATTGAATAGAATCTAGAAATTATATTTCTATATACAGCATGCTAAGCTAACCTTGTGCTATTCCTTCCTGGCTGACACAAAAACAGACACTCATCTGACTTACCTGCAGCCCAACGGCCGCTGGAGGGAGTTGCCGTAGCAACTCCGAAGCCAGCTGCTTGACCTCCAGGAAGTTGCTGGCCACGCAGTGGAGGACATTCTGAGCGTGTGCAAAGGTCACCACATCTCCCAGAGCAAAGACATCAGGCTCTAAGACAAAGACAGAAAGAGACAGAGACAGAGAGCGATAAGACCACTCCTCTGATGATGATGATGATGATGAAGATGAGGAGGTGAGAGGGTGTGTACCTGTACTGAAGGTGAAGAGTTGGGCCAGCGCGCCCAGCAGGTGCAGGGCAGTCAGACAGGTGGAGAAGGAGGCCCCAGGATGCAGCACCACCAGCAGGCTCATCAACAGCCAGCGCAAGAACTCCTGATCACACCATGCACGCGCACACACACACACACACACACACACACACACACACACACACACACACACACACACACACACACCTTTAGTGGTCATTTTCTGCTCCCTGCCAACCCGATTACCTCCCTCGTTTGTCTAGCAGAGATGCTGTTGTTTGTGCACCTTGTATGTGTCCAGTGTGTGTTGGTCTCTCTCCCTCTTCCCCTGGTCTCTCTCCTGGCCCAGTCGCCTCTGCAGCAGCTGACCACTCTCCTTCACTCTGCCCAGGAGCTTAACATACAGAGGGGCAAAGTGAAAACCTCACAGAAATGCCACAACGTACATATGTGCGTGCGTGTGTGAGTGCGTGCGTGCGTGAGTGCGTGCGTGCGTGCGTGCGTGCGCTGACCTTCTTGAGCAGGCTGATAGTCAGTTGCCTGACTCCTGGTGATTGGCTGTTCAAGCTGGAGGGCAGGAAGTGTTGAAGCAGGTCAATTTCCTGTGCGGTCAGAACCTCTGTGCTGCGATGGCTCTCACACACCAATCCAAGAGCGTCCATCCGCACCTAAGGAGACAAAGAATGATGTCATCAACACGCACGCACACACGTATCATTTCAACTACAATATTGCTTGTGTTTTGAAGACAACTGCAGAGCTCTTGCATGACCAGCCAGCCAGGAGTGGCTGCACAATCTCACAAAGACAGCTTGCGGGAAAAGTGGTAACTATTTTCTAAATGTACATGTACAAAGTATGCACATCTCTCCGTACCTGATCATGCTTGTGTACCAGCGCCTGGCGGAGCAGAGAGAGGGGTACCAGTCCCCCCAACAGTCTCTCCTCTGACGAAGGGACCACCCCCTGGGCCTTCGCCGCTCGCAAACACGTCATCAGAGCCCCCACAGTACCCCTACTGCCTGGGGGGCCTACAAACACATAAAGACAACACTAGAGACACACACCAGAGGATACAACATACAAACCAACACCATTCCTTTATGCATTTGGTGTTTTTTAAGTAAAGGTGTGTGTGTGTGTGTGTGTTTCTACCTGCGTTGCATAGCGGGTTGTCCTGCAGGGCCTGTACCATGTGAGCCAGACTAGAGGGGCTGCAACGTAGCAGCTTAGGCAGGAAATAGTCCAGGATGTACGTGGTCTGGTCAAGCCGAGCTCGGCACAGCACCTGGAGCAGGGGGGTCACCCACGTCTGGTGCCAGCTTTCCATCCACCGCTCTGTGCCACCCTTTCCAGTGCCAGCCAGCTCTGCCTTGTGGCTGACAAACAGCTTCTCCAGGAGGTCACTGGCATATGGGGCCAGGTTCTGATCTCCCATCAGAGCCAGCAGACGGGAGGGCAGCCGGGGGTCAAGAGCCAGCAGGTAGCCAGCCCCCTGGAGCTCCACCAGGCAGGCCAGGGAGCCATACTTCCCCCTCACATGACACTCCAGGCCCAGCAGGCTGTGGGTCAGCTCTGTGATGTAGGGGTCCGTGGTGGGCTCTGAGACAGAGGGACAGTTGGTCCGCAGGTGGAGGAGGAGGAGATTCTTGAAGAGGGAGCGCGTCTGGTGGCGGACCCCGTCCAGGGGGTGTTCCCAGTGAGCATAAACGTGCTCCAGGAGACGTCCCTGGAGCTCTGAGCCCCCCTGGAGGGAGCCTCGCAGGCCCGCGGTACAGGGCTCCTCCCCCTGCAGGCTGTCTAGGGCAGCAACGCTCCATAGGGTCAACACACGGGCTACCACCATGGCTGTGCTTGACTCCTTCACACTACACACACAGAGACAGAGCAGACAGACAGACCACAGTACTTTTGTCAACTTCAAAGCACTAAATGGATGATGTTGTTAACAGCACATGATAACAGGGCATGATAACACTTTAGTATGTAGGTGTGATGTAATGTGCAGTGTGTGTGTGTATGTGTGTGTGTGTGTGTGTGTGTGTGTGTGTGTGTGTGTGTGTGTGTGTGTGTGTGTGTGTGTCTGACCTGGTGTCTAGTGCCAGCAGTGTTCGAGGCACCAGCAGCAGCAGTTGTTCCCACTGTGGCCCCTGAGTGGCCCCTCTCCAATTCAGCATGGCCAAGGCCCCGTGGCACAGGTAGAGGGACACAGCCGCCGCACGCCCGCTCTCATACAGCCCTGCACAGCTCTGCCTCAGCCACAGGGGGGCAACATCGCCTCCCCACTCTGAGCCCTGGAGCAAACCTGACACCTGGACATACAAGCATACAGTCAGGCATACAGACAGGCATACAGACAGGCACGCAAACAGGCATGCAGACAAGCTGAAAGACACATCCAAGTCTAAGGACTAGACTTCTACTCATCAACTCCGGGAAATAGAGGAACATTGTGGCTCAGTTGGTAGAGCATGGCTCTAGCAATACTTAGGTTGTGGTTTCAAGTCCCATCAGGACCATACGTACAAAAGCATTATGCACCCACTGTATTATAAGTCGCTTCGTGGCATACATTATACACATAGAAAAAGTATCAATAAAAGTTCTGCAACTGAAAGCTCCAATCATTATCAATGAACAATGAAATAGAAGTGCAATTTCAATGGATGGTTTTGTCCAGGGCGTGAGAGACAGGAGGACTATGAGCTGCTGCAGCCACTCACCACTGCGGCCAGATCATCTCCGCTCCCCATGGCAGACCTGGTCAACAGGACCACTGCCATACCAGCGGTGCTCTGGACTGACTGGACAAAGTCCTCTGCAGTAGGGAGATACAGAGAGAACTGTATGTCAGTAGAAAGAGGGGAATTCTACCAACCAAAACTCTGGATGAACACATTTCCTTTTTATTGAGCAGAGCTGGGCAAAACACATATTTGAAATGCTTTCAAATATTTTAAAAACTTGAGATGTGCTTTTTTTTTAGCTAGCCTTACATGCAGTTTGCCTTTCTGAGACTAGTCCATTGCTTCCATTGTGCATGACAATTTATGTCAAGCACACCTCAAGTTATTTTTCAAATATTTAAAACCATTTCAAATAAGTATTTTTCCCAGGTCTGTTATAGAGTTAGCTGTTCTTACCGTCTGTGAGGATGTGTGTGTAGCAGTCCAGTAGCCCAGTGAAGGTCCGCTGCAGGGTGCAGTGAGGCTGGGCTGCCTGTAGGGCAGCTCTGATGGGCTCCTGGGATCTCTGCACCACCAACATGGAGGTTTTGACCACAGCTAGACAAGAGTGCATGAGCTGGGCCTGAGCCACATGACGACCCGCAAGACCACTGGGAGGACAGCAGGGAGCGGCAGACACACATCAGTCAATCAGAGGGTGCACATCAGTGTTAAATCATTGTGTGCATTATCATCAATTGGGTTTGACAAGAGACACATTGAACATGTTGCCAGTCCCACTTGGGTATTACATTTCTGAACATGGATGTGTTCAGTCTCTCTCTAAACTCATTGTAAACTCACTCAATGAAGCATCTCGGCAGATGTCTTTTATGATCCTAGCAACGTTTAGTTATCCTAGCACATTTTCGGATCCTGCACCTAGGGTTTTAGATGATTGTATATAATGGCTAATGTGCTCAGAGGCCACAATCAACTCCCCTGAAGACTCTCAAAGGTTGGCTTTCTTACCTGTTGATTTGCATGTATTCATTCAAAGCCTTCTGGAGGAACTGGAGCACTGGAGAAAACAATAAAGTGCAGAGAGTCAAATGATCCACCTTTAAAAAAGGGAATTCAGCTACATTACATTAGTTGCACCCAGAACACAGACAGAGACCACCACTACATTCCTGACAGTAGGGCCTGATTAAAACCTGAAAAGAAACTTACCCTCTGGCAGCAAATGCTGTATACACCTCTCACCTGAAAATTAATAGAACAGAGCATAGTGAGGTACAGCTGGGATTATTTAATCAATCATTTGTTTATGAGTGCAAAAAATGCTATAATGATTTTTTCACTTTTAAGGAACTGAAATCACCATTTGACAGACACAGTCACTGTGTCACAATAGTCTCTCCTCTATTCCTTGCATCCTCTCTCCTCAAACATTGGTGGACAACATATAAGATGATGAGGAGCCTTAGGTCTTCTCCTCCAATGTGTTTTGAGAACGAAGCGAGGAAGGAGGACAGGGAAGAGAGGACAGACTATTGTAACGCAAATAATAAATAATAATAATAAATAAAATAAAATAAAATAAAAATAAATAAATAAAAATAATAAAAATAATAAATGTAAAGTTCGGAGTGGTAAGTCAAGATTGCAGGAACAGTACACACAAGCCTTGACAACGTAGAATAAGGGACACAGCCTAAGCAGGACAGGTGAATGAGTAAGCAGGAGATTCTATACGCACCGAGGGGGAACCCATCTAGGCAAGATGTGATGGAGCCTATGAGGTGTTGGTAACGTTCTGAGCCTACTGTGGACAGACAGTCAGACAGGCACACAGACAGACAACCGACAGTCCTCTCCTGCAGCCAGTCTGGTACTGAGCCCAGCGCACTGCAAAGATAAATGTAAGAGACGTAGACTGTGAGTGTGGGTGTCACATCATGTTATCACTTAATTAGTTAACGTTACCCGGTGAGGCTTTTTGTTTCGTGTCTATCATGGGAATCCTCCCTCCCCTTATACTACTGGTAACTGAAACAATACATCTGTGTCACGTTTGAAACCACACTTTCATGGTTGAAGGTGCAGCCGTTATTTAGTTTGGAAATGTACACCAAAAATAGCATAGATTGTTTGGTGAGGCAGCCAGCTGAGCCACTCACATTTCACATTAAACGAAATGGATGTGTTACCCACAGCTGGGCAACTGTATGTTTTTTAACCTAATGACTCGGCATGGTTATTTAGTGATATTTCAAAGCTACATAGCTATGTAGCCATTTCCCCTTGAAAAGTGATGATCACTTATTCATTTGTTATAATTTATGGAATGATGGCCTGTTGTACCAATATGATTGCCAGTGTAAAGAGGACAGGGTGGTCACCCCTCCCCCCCCCCCCTCACACACCCACCCCAAATAGATTGCCTAGTGTAAAGAGGACAGGGTGGTCACCCCCCCACACACACACACCCACCCCAAATATGTTTGCCTAGTGTACACATGTTTTAGCTCTTTTTTTTTGTAATCATGCACGTTTAAAAATGACGCCCCAGGACAAGTGTTGGTGAGGAGTAAGGTTGTGGTTGAGAGATAGGGAGGCACCTAGCACTGGCCCTGCGTAGGGGGTTCTTGGCCTGCAGCGTTGTGTAGATGAGGGCCAAGGTGTGAAGACACGTCTGCAGGAGAGCCCCATGGCACTCTTCTTCATTCAGCTCCTCAAACATGGCCCCGACCTGAAGAGAAATACAGCTCAGTAACAAAGCCATAACCCTAACCCCACCAGCATACCCACACAGCTGATACCCCTCTAGTGAGCTACTGTCAAACCCCATGTCGTCATCACTATCAACACAAACACCATCACAGTGAGTCCAAACTAACCTTCTTGACCAGCTGGATCTGTTGCACTGGGTCGGTCAGTGCCAGACAGTCCTGCAAGGTCTGAGCAAGCTGTCTGATGCTGCCTTCTCCTCCTTCTGCAGAGAGCAAGGCTGAGACACGCGCACACACACACACACACACACACACACACACACACACACACACACACACACACACACACACACACACACACACACACACACACACGAATCAATATAAGAAAAACAACACCTCACAAGTTATCCAGTAACACACCAATTCCATCAACTCACCTCTCAACTCTTGAAGTTTGTCACTGTCTAGGACCACAGCCTCCACTTTCACAGTTTTCTTCTTTACCACCATGATTCACCCTACCTGGAGAGCAGAAAGTCCATGAATGATGCACAGAAGCCCCCCAAAACCTCTCACTGTATCTCGCTCTCGCTCAGGAATTAAGTAGCTAATTTATCAAAACCTTACTTACCTAGATTTGAGTGACTTCACGTTTTGGAAGCAAGGTCCAGACTTTGTGATAAACATGCACAATCCCAATAATAACCTGATATCACACTTTTCTTAAACAGTGTGTTATAACTGCTGCTACCTAGCTAGCAACAGACCATGCTACACGTGTAAAACGTCAATTCCGGTATATCTAACACCCCTCCCTAAGACACCCTGATTGGACAATATTGCTTGAAGAAAGAAATATTGGCTGTTGATTAGTTGAAAACATTGTCAATCAACTTGCTTTATTTTTTCAACATTTTGATTTACATAGCCACGCCCTTAGTCCCGTGGATAGGACCTACTGAGAAAACACGCCCTCGAGCCGACCCTCTTTCAACCCTTTCAGGCTTTCAACTTTCCTAGAGCTGACATGAAAACTTTTGGAAAATTCCTCGATTTTATTCCACGAGTAGTGTAATACGACAGGAATAACAGGGGCAATATGGACGGTATAACTGAAATGGAGTAAGGTTCCTCTCATTGCCTGTCTATCGTCAACCATCTGCAGGGTAAGACTATTTACAACCAGGAATATTGATGCCTTTTTTCTTTTATGGGAGAGATGGAGAAATAGTTATACATACATGAATTATGTTGTATTTGCTGTGTACTCCTCTGAAGTGCTTTTGAAGTGTGCTTTTATGTTTCTATAGTATTGTTTGTCAGTGAGTGATTAATGGTTGAGATACATTGATGTGTAATCTGGGGTTCACATAATTTCGTGGTTTTGTCATCCTGATTTAAATAGCCTAAAGAAATGTGTGTTTTGCCATTATCTTATTTGTATTTGTCAATTTGTTATGGTCTAAGAGTTTACTTTATGAGACCCAATATTATACCAAGTTTATTTGCCAAGTTTAAGCAAATTAATCTTGGCATTCCTTAATTACTTTTTGAATGAAGGTGAGTGCTAGCCTACAGATCTTATGTACGTATGTACAGTGCACTGATGCCACTGACATCATTGCTCCATCAGCACAGGAGAACTAACATTCTAGCACTGACACACTCATACAACACACTCTTGTCTTTGCCCTGGTCTGGCCTCTCTCAAAGGAAGCCAGCAGAGATAGAGAGACAGCTCTCCTCCCTCTCCTTGGGACCAAGGGTCAAGTGTCCTTTGATGTCCTCCACTCCTCACATCACCTCACCTCATCACATATGCTGTGGAATGAGAGAGAGAGAGAGAGAGAGAGAGAGAGAGAAGGGACCAGAAAGTGAGAGAGATGAGGCTTACAAAGGGTAGGAGGGTGTGATGGGAGAGATAAACATAATAGGACATTATCAGGAACTCTTTGGGAGAATGGTGTTATCAGCAGGATGAATAGTATTAGTTAGGAGGCAGGTAGAGGTCAGGAATAGTTTTTGTGTGCCTGAGAGAGCAGCTAGATTCCGATTTCCTGTAAGGGCACGGATGAGGAGACTTTAGCCCAGATCTTGGCAATAAAGTCATATGTCTTCGATACAGAGATGTTATGTTCATTCTCTTTCCTTTCTGGCACTGATGATGTTGTTTTCTTTTAGACTTCTAAGCCCTGGTCTTAGTCATTGTTTACCACAGCATAGACCCAACATGAACAGCCTGTGGAAAGTAGTTAATTGTCCCCCACACATGTTTGCACTCCCTCTGTGTGGAGGCCAAAGGAAGTAATGAGAGGTTATTACTGTATAAATGTTACATCTCTCTCCCTCTCTCTCTCTCTCTCTCTCTCTCTCTCTCTCTTTCTCTCTCCCTATCCTATCCTATCTATTTATCCTTCTCTCTTGTTTGTCTTGTTAACAACACATGTTTCTCATGATAGTCATTCTCACAATGGAAAACTTGATGGGGTGCTGTTGCGTGTAGAGGTGTGTTTGGGAGCAGTTTGTTCTGTTTGGCTAACAGTAATGTCCAGTCCAGCCCAGCCCTGGAACACTTTCAGGGGTGCTGGTAGCACAACAGCAGCTTCTCTGTCTCCACCGCATGTTTCTCTCATTCAGGATTCACTACTATGTTATACTATACTCTAGTGTATGTTATACATAGTGTACTAAGTGTTATATAGTGTTACTACTATGTTATAGTATACTATAGTGTATGTTATACATAGTGTACAAAGTGTTATATAGTGTTACTACTATGTTATAGTATACTATCGTGTATGTTATACATAGTCAACTAAGTGTTATATAGTGTTACTGAGTGTTACTCACAGATGACTGTGCCTTATACAGTACTGTTTGCTTATGTTTCTCACAGTGATTGTCTTCCTCAGGGGCTGGAGCGGACAGGGACCATGGCAGAGGGAGAGGATGCCATGGGACAGGAGGACTGGAAGGAGAAGTGTTTTGTCCTGGAGGCCTTGCTCGTGAAGTTCCGGGTGCAAATCATCAAAATCCGAGAATTAACAGCCGAGAAGGTTGGCCCTTGGCTCTGACAAACCCTTCATGAAACATACACAGGGACTCCTCCATTAAGGCTCAAAGCAGTCGGTGGTTGCATCCAAATAGTTTTTTACCATATTCCTGGCATCCCTATCTCCTCACTTCCTTCTCAGAAATGCATTGCAGGAGAATATTTAAGGGGTGGAACCTAGAATCCTTTCCTCCAATGCTGTTTTAGAAGGACACAAGGAAAGAAGATGAGAGGAATAGAGGAAAAACAATTGGGACACACAAGTGACTCATCGTTTCTCATGACCACTTCACAGCTCATCGAGCGAAAAAGTATAGTAGGACCACAATCCCTAATTTTGTAGCTGTAACAGAACAAGGATGTGGTAACATCTGCAGTTTCCTCCTCAGCTAGATCACCCTCCCCTCGGCCTAGGAGCCCTGAATGGAGCCTGATCCTAAATTAACTCCCATCGGCATTAATGTCAGTCAGATAGCATATGTTCAGCAGACGCTTCAGAGACTGTGTCAATTGGAAGAGCTGCTCTTTCCTGTTTTCTCTCTTTATGATTTTGCTGATCAATGTGAAGCATCCATTTCATGGATAGAGTATGACGATATGGTTTATGTGTGCGTGCATGTCCACAGTAATGTAGGACTGTGAGAACAGAGGAGAGGGCATAGGGAGAATGACGAAGACTTGGTCATGTGGCAGCAGGGCTGTGTGTGTGTGTGTGTGTGTGTGTGTGTGTGTGTGAGTGTGAGAGAGAGAGAGAGAGAGAGAGAGAGCTGGCCCCAGCCCTGGTCTGCATGGCGGGGTCGGCCAGGCCCCTGCTGTTCAGTGGCCTAGTTCTGTGGCCCGTCTCCAGGGAGCCTGATTAGAGGTTAATGTAAACAGCAGCCTAACCACAGTGCTCCACCAAGAACTGCATTCTGGGATAGCCCCAACTTTATTGAATTATAGTCAAGCTCAGCTGGTGAGCCAAACAATATTTTTGGAGAAAGCCTGTCTTAGTCTTATTGTATCTATGCACACACACACACACAAACACACGCACACACACACACACACACACACACACACACACACACACACACACACACACGTGAGTGTTAATTGGGTGCACTTTGTGAGGATTTCAATGTTGAGATCCATTTCACATGTAAGTAGTGTCATTAGAACTGAATAAACTCCTCTCTTCTTAGTTCCTTCCCCACCAACATTCATGCAGATGAGGAGTGAGGAGATGAGGGGACAGAGAGAGGTTTGTGCCCTTGTCAGTGTCCCTCTCTCCCTCCATGGTGACCACTGACGTACCCCCGTCTATCCGGCCATGAGCAGAATTAGCCTAATCCTCTGGGACTGACCCCTGACCTCTATCATAGCTGGACCTCCTACTGACAACATGAGCTCAGCAACTGGACATCCAGCGCCCCTCTGTGTTTTTGTTTCTCTGCACTAGGCTCCCAGTGCCTCAGCGCCTATTTAAACAGCACATCAGAGCGTGGGGGCTCACATAAGCTGCAAAGAATCCGCCCTTATCTCTCACTTGTGTGTCTGTGACACAGTGTGTGTGTGTGTGTGTGTGTGTGTGTGTGTGTGTGTGTGTGTGTGTGTGTGTGTGTGTGTGTGTGTGTGTGTGTGTGTGTGTGTTTGGGTGTGTGGGTGTGTGGGTGTGTGGGTGTGTGTGGGTGTGTGGGTGTGTGGGTGTGTGGGTGTGTGGGTGTGAGCTGAGTGGACAGTGGGTGGGTGTCCATCAGTTAATGTTGCTCACTTAGGATGTAAGAGCTACATACTTCTGTTAAAAAAGACGAGAGGTGGGCGGAGGTCTCAGGGCTAGGACTTGAAATCAGGAATGTTGATCAGGCAAAAACCTGGAAAGGCTGTCATTGGGAGAAGGGAGAGTGAAAGTATAGAGAGAGAGAAGGGAGAGAGGGAGTGAGAGACGGACGTTGGGAGTAGAAATAAATGGTCCTGTAATCATTTGGCGGCCCATGGGAGGAAATTCCTGGGTTGGTAAACAGAGAGGGTGTTGCACAGGAAGTGAACGAGCGACCAGAGAGGCAGTCGGAGGGCAGCCTACACTTCTCCATGTTTGGCACAGCGGAGGGATGTGTGTCACAGCGGAGGGACGCGTGTCACTCACAACTCCTTTTCTTTGTCCTCCTCTCTTGTAGTCTTTATGTCTCTCTCTCTCTCTCTCTCTCTCTCCCTCTCTCTCTCTCCCTCTCTCTCTCCTCTCCCTCTCTCTCCTCTCCCTCTCTCTCCTCTCCCTCTCTCTCTCTCCCTCTCTCTCCTCCCCCTCTCTCTCTCTCTCTCTCTCTCTCTCTCCTCTCCCTCTCTCTCTCTCCCTCTCTCTCCTCTCCCTCTCTCTCTCTCTCTCTCCTCTCCCTCTCTCTCTCTCTCTCTCTCTCTCCTCCTCTCTCCTCTCCCTCTCTCTCTCTCTCTCTCCTCTCCCTCTCTCTCTCCCTCTCTCTCCTCTCCCTCTCTCTCTCTCTCCCCCTCTCTCTCTCTCTCTCTCTCTCTCTCTCTCTCCTCTCCCTCTCTCTCCTCTCCCTCTCTCTCTCATACTCTTGTTTTCTCCACACCTTGTTTCCAGTGGTTTGGGGTGGGGGGGGGGGGGGGGGGATGGCTGAAGTAGCCACTGAAATAACCAGCTGGAATACTGAACCATACAGTACAGCTCACTCTGAAAACAAACCAACCCATACACTGTATGTTTTACTTTCCCAAGATTGTGCCCGTGATGGTGCTGGTGTCTCCCTGCAGCAGGCAGAGAGAGACACAGGAAGAGATGATGACGTTAGTCACAGTGCCCTTCTTTTTGTGGTCCACCCCCGCACACACATGCAAGCACATTCACACACACAAGCACACACACACAAGCGCACACACACACACGCAAGCACACACACACACACACACACACACACACACACACACACACAGATGTTTAAAGACTGAAACCACATTTGGGGTGGAGACATGTGCTCTGGCTTAGCCTTCCTCCTCTCTTCCTGCCTGGCACTCCCTGATTGATTCCATATTTGTCTGGGTGGAGGCCTTTATGGGGGGGGGCTGTTGGTCAGATGGACCACCTTACTGATGACCCTGACATACTTGTAGTGGATGACAATTTTGTCCAAGAATGTAGTGGTAATGGTGATTATGAGCATACACACATGATTGAACAAACATACACACACACACAAACACTCAGGGAAAGTTGTCAGTGGTATCTCTTCAGAAAGACTTCTCTGCCTCTCCGCACCCCCTGCAGTGCTCACACAAACATATGCCTTCAATTTCAGAGCTTGCCCTGCCGCTGCCACCAGATATTGAGATGGAATTCCGCTTATGTCTCTAACCTTGAGATATTTGCTCTGTTCTCTGCTGGTTTCCTCCTTGTGACAAACATATGTGTGTGTGTGTGTGTGTGTGTGTGTGTGTGCGTGCGTGCGTGCGTGCGTGCGTGCGTGCGTGCGTGCGTGCGTGCGTGCGTGCGTATGTGCATTTGCGTGTGTATGAGAGGAGGGGTGGGGGGACTCAAAGGGGCTCTGTGTCTGGTCTAATTACTCAGATGTGAGAGGTTCTTAGTTCTAGCCCATCAGTCATACAATCCCCCCTCTCACTAGTCAAGTGTCTGTTTGGGCTAGTGTGTGCGTCACCCATGTAGAATGAATATTTGATGAAGCCATTGAGAGACGGCAGAGAAATCAGAGGCTGTAGTATGAGCTAGCCCATGTCCCAATGTCACAGTGTGGTAGTGTTACAGTGTGGTAGTGTTACAGTGTGGTAGTGTTACAGTGTGGTAGTGTTACACTACTACGCTGTAGTTAAGGTGCTGTAGTGATGAACTGAGAACGCTGGCCCCAGTGGCTACAAAGAGGGGCTTTGTGGATGGAGGCTGAGGAAGGGAGGGAGGGAGGGAGGGAGGGAGAAGGGTAGTTGGCCACAAAGAGGCAGGCCTGGAATTCCAGGAATGGGGAGGCAAACTGGAGTTTGGATTCAGTGAGGGGTTCTGGGGGAGGGAGGGGGGGGGGATTTGTAGAGGGATGTAAAAGGGGTTATGGGGGGGGCTGTGTGACTGAGATGTGTTGCGTTGGACCGTGTATACCAGAAGTGTGTTTAATTGCTAACGTTGGGCAAACGTTTGCATGGTGTCAGGATGGTTTGAGGAGACAGTAGGTGTGGTCGTTATAGTCGTTCTGAGCCATGACCATAGATTACCACAGTGTTTATTACCACCCCTGTAACTGTCATTACACTGTCCCATCAGAGCTACGCAGGATATGGACAGACATAGTGATTCATCTTTGAGAGACGCACATACAAGTGTGCGCACACACACACACACGCACATACACACACACACATACACACACACACACACACTCATATGCACACATGCACACACACACACACACACGCCTACCTTGTAATTCTTCTGCCCAGTGGCTCATAGGTCACTAATGCGTGTGTGTGTGTGTGTGTGTGTGTGTGTGTGTGTGTGTGCGTGTGCGTGAGTGTGTGTGCATTCCTGTGTGTGCGTACATGTGTGGTTGGTGTGTCCTCTCCAGCCTTGTAATTACAGTTCTATTCTCTGCCTGATGCTATATCTGTGCATTGAGAGAAAGCTGTGGTTTGTCATTTGTGGAGGACCTTGGGCTCTAGAGAATCCGTTCTGAAAAGATGTGGCGTGTGTGTGTGTGTGTGTGTGTGTGTGTCTGTCTTTCTGTCTGTCTGCCAATCTGTATGTGTGCATGTCTTTGTCTATCTGTCTGTCTGTATGTATGTGTGCATGTCTTTGTCTGTCTGTCTGTGTGTCTGTGTCTGTCTGTCCATCTGTCTGTCTGTCTGTCTGTCTCTGTATGTGTGTATGTTTTTGTCTGTCTGTGTGTGTGTGTGTGTGTGTGTGTGTGTGTGTGTGTGTGTGTGTGTGTGTGTGTATGCATGCATGTATGTATGCGTGTGTGTATGTATGTGTGCGTGTATGTATGTATGTATTTATGTGTGTATGTATGTATGTGTGTGTGTATGTATGTATGTATGTTTGTATGTATGTATGTATGTATGTATGTATGTATGTGTGTGTGTGTATGTATGTTTGTTTGTATGTATGTATGTATGTATGTATGTATGTATGTATGTATGTATGTATGTATGTATGTATGTATGTATGTATGTATGTATGTATGTATGTATGTATGTATGTATGTATGTATGTATGTATGTATGTATGTATGTATGTATGTGTCTGTCTCTGTCTGTTAACAGTAACAAACTGGATTCATGTTTTTTTTTTTTTTTTTTTTTTTTATCAGAACACGTCACATCCCTTGGTCCAGACTGCTGGCAAGTTCAGGATGTATTTTTCTCTCTGTCTGTTTTCGTGTAATGTAGGTGTGTGTGTGTGTGTGTGTGTGTGTGTGTGTGTGTGTGTGTGTGTGTGTGTGTGTGTGTGTGTGTGTGTGTGCGTGTGCTTTCTTGCTTGCATGCTTGTGTGCGTGCGTGCGTGCGTGTACTCCTGCTCTATGCTGTGAACAGGCCCAAGGCCTCCTGTTCCTCTGCCAGTGTTTGAAGCCTGACTGGACTAGGCAGGCTCAGACAGAATCGCTGTGTTTGTGTGCCACCGCTTTTCATTGAATGCCCATTTAAAAGATTTCACTGGTCTTTAAGGTCTACTGAAATGTACCTTTTTGCTCTGTACTCCATGGTTACATGTATGAAACACACACACACACACACACACACACACACACACACACAGAGAAAACTAAGTGTGTCTACATACGACCCTGCTGCATTCAGTATTGTCTAGAAATGGTTCTGTAGTGGAAACTCTGAGTGTGTAAGGGCGTGGCAGCAGCTACCCCTGGGTCGAGCTGGGCCTGGGTTTGGGCCCATTTCACAGTCAGTGGAACTAAAGAGAAACATGTTGCTGAGAGGGGAACCACTGCCAGAGCATGGAGAGAGTCCAGTCCAACAGAAACTCTGGAGCCAGGTCTCCAGTCCACACAAGCACCGCTGTTATCCCAGAATACAGCACTGTGTGTGTTTGTGCGTGCAAGCATGCGTGCGTGCGTGCATGGAGGGTCATTGGTATTGCTTGAATGGGGCTAGATGGATGGAGAGGAGATCCCATGTGACACTTTATTTGTCTTGGGGGATATGGTGTTGTCTGGGACATAGCCATTGTCTAATAGATTCAAAGTCTGTGTCTCCAGTCTCTCCCCTCAGAGGTTTTTATGTTGAATGCCTCCACAGAAGACACTGGTTTCCCTGCTGCTTCCGCCACTTTGAGCTGAGGAATTTGAGAGGAATGCTACTCATAAAGTCATCTCCGCCATCCCCACAAAGCTGTGTGTGTGCGTATGTGTGTGTCTGTGTGTGTCTGCATGTCTGCTTGTGTGTGTGTGTGTGTGTGTGTGTGGTGTGTGTCTGTGTGTGTCTGCATGTCTGCTTGTGTGTGTGTGTGTGGTGTGTGTCTGCATGTCTGCTTGTGTGTGTGTGTGTGTGTGTGTGTGTGGTGTGTGTCTGTGTGTGTCTGCATGTCTGCTTGTGTGTGTGTGGTGTGTTCATGCACTGTGAGTGTGACAAAGTGGTGTGTGAGCAGCAGTAGACCCGTTAGGCGTTGCATCACAGTGTAAACAGAACTGTTCTCTGGTATTAATGGCACACTGTGTGTCCCTGTGGTTTTAACATGGGCCTAAAAGCTTTCACATGGTCTCTCTCTGGACAGGCAACACAAAGGATCGGCTGAACCTTTGAGTTGTGACACCAGTGCACCTTCACATCCACCTAGACTTCTCTGTAGCAGGCTGCTACCATCATGATGTGGACTTATGAGAGGAGCCTAGGCCCTGTTTAAATACTCACGCTTAATATGCATCCTTCCTTGATCTGACATTACTTAATTGGTGAAAGCAATGCAATGAAGGGCTTGCTTTGTCTAATCCAATCATGTGAGATCAGTTATAAGTTCAAGGAAGGAGGAAAGAAGGATGCATTTTGAAAGTATTGGAACAGGGCGCAAGTCTCACCATAGGCTAGTAGGTAATTAGGACATATAGGAAATTGTATGTATGCGTCCTTAAGATTGCGTTCTTTATTTGGTTGTATGTGCTGTATGTGGGTTTGATGTTTCACCTCAGTGGCCATATAAACATTCTTGTAGTGGGTAAGACAGACCAGCAGGGAAATGAAGGTTTTATTCAGGTCAGAATGAGGTGCAAGTGAGGAGAGTGTGCCCTGAGGATGGATATCTAAACCGACTCAAACCTCATTTTTCTCTCTCTCTCTCTCTCTCACACACACACACACACACAGATACAGCAGCTGGAGACACAGGTGATAGAGGCAGAGAAACGTGCCTTCAATGCCCACCAGCAGGTAAGTGTGCGGGCATGTGTGTGTATGTGTGTTGGTGCATGGGTGCGTACATGCATGTGTGCCTGCATGCGTACCTGTGTGTGAGTGTGAGTGTGAGTGTGAGTGTGAGTGTGTGTGTGTGTGTGTGTGTGTGTGTTTGTGTGTGTGTGTGTGTGTGTTTGCATGCGTATCTCAGCAGCACAATGGTCCCATGAGGCCCCTGGGTCCTTTAGACTCCCCCACCCCCCTCCCCCCCGCCTTCCTATATTGGCGTCTTTCTTGCCTTCCTCCTTGCAAAATCATCCACTAGATCAGTGGTTCTCAAACTTTTTCTGCTAGTGTACCCCCTTTAAAATATTTTTTCAGCTGAGTACCCCCTTCACCGGCACAAAACATTTTGTTAGGCACTAAACGGGAGAACCAGGCGTGAATACAGAGTCGGACAAGCATAGCAGGTTTGGGTATTTAATGAGGGGATAAGGGTAGGGGGTAGTCTGGCAGTGGACAGGCGGCTGGAAGGCAGGTAGCACCGGCAGCGTGGAAGGGTAGGCCGGTGGGCGGACAGGCAGCCTGGTTGGTAGGTAGGCAGGCCGACGGGTAGGTGGAATCTGATACGAGGAACAGGGAGATCAGAGTTAGAACAGGTACAAAACACCTGTAGCTAATACGACGAAATGTAGTAACAAGCCTCAACGTAGTAAGGCTAGAAACTACCATAGGAACTAGTACAATCTAGCGATGAGTAGTTGGAAAGCCAGGGTAGATAACTGCATGGTGATGAGGTGATGGCCAAAAGGTGTGTATTGAGCAGGTGGAGAGAGAGAGAGACAGTGGAACCGGAGCCTGGTCACGCCCAAAGCTTGTTTCTTTGCTCTGTTTTAATTTGGGTCATTGCCGAAAAGGAGGTTTCACACAAATAAGTCGATCCAGATGGTATAGCTGCTCCAAAGCTTTCTTTCCCAGCTCAGGGTGTTCCTTCTTCACACACACCCAAAACTGTGTGAGAGTGGAGCTCTCAAACTTCATCTGTAGGCCACGGTCAGATGACACATCAATGAGATTTTCCTGAAGACTGGCAGGAAACTTGATTCTCTTGCTTTCAGCCAAGAGAAATTGGTTTCTCACCCAGTCCAGCTGTGCAGATTTCTCTTTAATGTCAGGGAAGTAAGAATTAAAACCACTCGTCAAGTTGGCCAAATGTCCCTCTATTATTGCCTTCACTGGAGCTCTATCCACATCCCCATTGGAAAGGAAAGCATCCACCTGAGGAAAGCAGGTGAAATCCCCTTCTGCACATGCCTTCTTCCACAGCTCTGCTTTCTTGAGAAAACCCCCCACCTTGTCATACAGGTTCAGAACGATAGTGTCCTTTTCCTGCAGAGACACATTCAGTTCGTTGAGTTTGCTGAATATATCTGCAAGATAGGATAGCTTTGCAAGCCAGTGCATGTCCTCAAACAAGGTGACATGGGGAGATCCATGGTCTCTCAGAAAGGTGCGCACTTCCGAGCGTAACTCAAACAGCCTGTTAAGTATTTTGCCTCGGGAAAGCCAGCGCACTTCTGTGTGGAGCAGCAGTTGCGTGTGTTCAGCGCCCATATGTTCACAGAGGCTGCGAAACAGTTGCGCATTAAGTGGCCTTGACTTGATGAAGTTAATGATCTTGACAGCGTCGTTCAAAACTTCGTGTAACTCAGGACTCATACTCTTTGATGTCAATGCTTCCCTGTGTATGATGCAGTGATTCCACAGCACATCAGGGTTCTTCTCCCTCACTCGCGCAACCAGCCCTTTGACGCGACCTGTCATTGATGCGGCCGCATCAGTGCAGACACTTGTGCATGATCTCCAGTTCAGACCATTTTCACCGAAGAATGCATTAACAACATTAAAAATATCCTCTCCGGTTATTTTCCCCTACAAACTCTTGCAGAAAAGCACATGTTCACAAATGTCGTCAGTATCGACGTATCTCACCAAAGCAAGAAGCTGTGCCTGTCCACTGACATCAGTTGATTCATCCAGCTGGAGTGAACATGAAAATGATTCGCCAAGTTTTCCCACTACTTGATCAACGATGTCTGTGCCCATCGTATCAATTCTGCGGCTAACTGTGTCATTTGACAAAGGCACAGTTTTTAATTTGTCTGCTGCGGTTTTATCCAGCATAGTCTCCGCCAATACAATAGCAGCTGGAAGCAGCAGGTCTTCAGCTATGGTGAATGGCTTTTTAGCTTTAGCTACAAGCAAAGACACTGCATAAGAAGCCTCGAGTGCTTTGGCTGATGTTGTGGAGGCTTTTCGCATCACTTCTTGGGATGATCTGAAGTCGGAAAGTGTTCTCTTAAAAAAACTCTGGTGGCTTACCGACATGACATTGATGCTTTGTGCTTAGGTGTCTTTGGAGGTGGGCTGGCTTCATGCAACTGTTGGCTAGTTTCTCCCCACAAAAGAAGCACAACGCCAGGGGAGGGTCAGAGCATGTGGAGGTGAATCCCATTAAAATATATTCTTCTTGATATTGACTGAATTTTGGCGTTTCTGGATGAGCTTTCTTTTTCACTGGTTCTCCTTTCTCATTGCTGTCAGATTTGCGTTTTAACCACTTGTCCATTTTCTATTATCTAGCTTTCAGAATTACTCAGGGTGAAAAAAAATGTATAGTTAGCTAGCTGGCGCGAAAGTATTTTTTTGATTGACATACGTCAATCAATGTTGATATAGGTCATTGTCCCGAACGTGATATGCTCATTGCTTTTGAGAACCACTTGAGAACCCATTTGAGAACCACTGCTGTAGGCTAATCACCTCATCTTCGGTATTGGAAATACGGACCTCTGCGCATGTGATACGCTCCGTACACTCTCCCATATCCTTTCTCAGCCTTTCAATTGCGACCAATATTCCGTCCAATCTGTTTGAAGAGTCAGCCTTCAGATCTTTGATAGCTTCAGAATCGCCCTGTATTTTTCCCCTTCTTCGGTGGTTTCAACCGTCTCTCCCACCATCGCGTTAGCATTAGCTTCCCCGCTATCCTTAGCCGGGCTAAAGTCTAATATTTTAGATTGTAAGTTCTTTGTGCGAGCTTTACTCGCTTTTCCTGGTGCAGACGACATTCGACACTTTTAGAAGTGTTATTAATAGCTTATGTGGTTACAGGTTAGGTATAGGATTTTGATCAAGTTTAGTGGAGGAGAGAAAAACACAGGTCTTCTCAGCAAGCCGCCATTACCGGACCTCCGATCTATGATATCATAATGCAATTCGTTATAACATTGTTTTGTGTCAAACTGGTCCATAATTATAATTATAATGAACCAGTAAAATTCATTAGGCATATTGTAGATTTTTTTTTCATCACTGTGAAACAGTTTAGCAAACAAAAATGCTTATATTGGAAGAAAAAAAAACAAGATATCAATTAAGACAAGTTAGCCAGTTCTTGTGGAAGCTATACATGAATTTCTTTATCATATGATGTAAATGAATCCTGCACACAGGTTGTGCCAGATGTTAAAGATTTATTTGTAAAAACAAGTTGGTCAACCTTCAAGTCAATGATTGTCCAGTCGTTGTGTGGACAATGAAAGAGACATTGAAATTTCATCTGAATCTCTGGCGTCTTCGGGGGCTAAGTTGGAGGATCCTCCTCTGCTTCTTGGGGAGAGCGTCATCCTCGGAGTTGCTGGTGTGTCTCAGTGATTCCTCCCTCTTCCTCTTTTTGGAGGCTGAAGGCCTCTGCACATGTAAGAGGACGGAGCTTTGAGGGTCAGAGGCCGTCATGTCGCTCACCATCTCCACGTCGTTGGGGTATGGGATGGGGCACTGGGAGCTGTCGCTCACCATCTCCACGTCGTTGGGGTATGGGATGGGGCACTGGGAGCTGTCGCTCACCATCTCCACGTCGTTGGGGAATAGGCTTGAGAAGGAGCATGGAGGGGAGCTATTGGCACTCTGACTGTTTGCTCCATGATTGGAGTAAAACACAGGGGTGAAGGAAAAATGAAAGGACACACATCCAGCTGAGAAGACAAAATATCACACAGGTGGAAGTGGAGTTAACATGAGCTGCTTACTAAACCGATAGTGGCAGGCCACTTCATTGAATCATAACCTGCCTCATGACTTTACTTCTGACTTTCTCATGGCAAGCACTGCATTTTTCTGTCTGTGTTGATTACTCATAATGCAAGTTCTTTTTGTTGTTGTTACTGTTGAATTCTCATACACATCTAAATATCTGAATACATACCAGGGTAATTAATCTGATGCAGAACACTGAGGGGTTTCATGTTGTTCATGGTCACTTGACATAAAATGTAGCAGATAGACCTTTCCGATGTGTTTGTTTGAAATGATAAGTTCAGTTTCTTTTGAGTTTTGTAATGTTGGCTGAAGATGACATCATAATCTCTGATCTATGACATCATAATGCATTTCTTGTATGTATCAGCAACTGAACTAATGCATTTTATCTGTTACTAAGAATATTGAATGAACTCAATTCAGTCAACATCAAAGCCAATATTTTCTTTGTATCTCATGTGAATTACACCAAAATGTATCATGATCACTAAGACTTAATGTCTGAACCCAGAATAAGACTTTCAGAACACATTCTGCTGCTGCTGTCAACAGTAACATCATCAATTAAAACAAGTTAGCCAGTTCTTGTGGTAGCTATGCATGAATTTCATTATCATATGATGTAAATGAATTCTGCACACAGGTTCTGCCAGATATTTCAGACTTATTTGTGAAAATGAATTGGTCAACCAAATTGGTCAACCTTCAAGTCACACATGTGGAAGTGGAGTTGAAGTACATATCTAAATATTTGAATACATACCAGGGTAATTAATCTGATGCAGAACACTGAGGGGTTTCAACTTGTTCATGGTCACTTGGCATAAAAAAAAAAAACTAGCAGTAGCAGATAGACCTTTCCGATGGCTTTGTTTGAAATGATCATAAGTTCAGTGTCTTTTGAATTTTGTAATGTTAGCTGTAGATGACATAATCGATGATCTATGACATCATCATGCAATTCATTATAACATTGTTTTGTGTGAAACTGGTCCATAATTATAATAATAATGCACCAGTAAAATTCATTAGGCATATTGTAGATTATTTTTCAGAGCATGTGGAGGTGAATCCCATTAAAATATATTGTAACGACCCTGTGTAAGGCCCGTTAGCAGCTCCGCCAAGGGAGTTAACTCTCTTGGTGTTGTGGCTAGCGCGGCCGGTTTGTAAGCGGAAGGTTGCGAGTTCGATACCCGCTTAAGGCAAGCTGCTCTGCCCCGCCGTTCGTTACATTGGTGTCAGAAGTGGGATGGCGCCCGTGAGGCCATCGGAGAGGCGTGTCCACGTGAGAGACTTGTATAGTGAAGCGTGAGGGCACGCTCTCCCGAACGGAGGGGATAGTGTAACGACCCTGTGTAAGGCCCGTTAGCAGCTCCGCCAAGTGAGTTAACTCTCTTGGTGTTGTGGCTAGCGCGGCCGGTTTGTAAGCGGAAGGTTGCGAGTTCGATACCCGCTTAAGGCAAGCTACTCTACCCCGCCGTTCGTTACAATATTCTTCTTGATATTGACGGAATTTTGGCGTTTCTGGATGAGCTTTCTTTTTCACTGGTTCTCCTTTCTCATTGCTGTCAGATTTGCGTTTTAACCACTTGTCCATTTTCTATTATCTAGCTTTCAGAATTACTCAGGGTGAAAAAAAATGTATACAGTTAGCTAGCTGGCGCGAAAGTATTATAGCGAACGGTGGGGTAGAGTAGCTTGCCTTAAGCGGGTATCGAACTCGCAACCTTCCGCTAACCGGCCGCGCTAGCCACAACACCAAGAGAGTTAACTCCCTTGGCGGAGCTGCTAACGGGCCTTACACAGGGTCGTTACAGTATTTTTTTGATTGACATACGTCAATCAATGTTGACATATGTCATTGTCCGGAACGTGATATGCTCATTGCTTTTTTAAATAAAGATTTAGGCTATCAAACTTGTATGTTGGTACCCAGATTTAACTGATTTTATTACCGTGGGATTATTTTAATATTGTCTATAACCAATACCTTAAAAAGTACCAAATGTTTCTGAGTACCCCCTGCAGTACTCCAAAGTACCCCTAGGGGTACGCGTACCCCCATTTGAGAACCACTGCACTAGATCATCAAGGTCTGGCTCTATTGACATAAGTGACAATGAGCTGAGACATGTTTGACACATGCTACTCCGCAGCTAAAAAAATGTTCTGCCTAAAAGGGAAAATGTCCGCTTACCCTGGCAGTTTGCACTGGCAAAGTTAGAAAAGTCTGAAGTGCCATGAAAACATTGGGGAACACTGACTGCAGATTAAGTGTCTGCAACGTCTCAAGCAATTTAGTTGGGCACTTCTCACCCTCAGAGTCAGACACGAAAGTCTTAAATTGGATGAGTTTGTTGGCAAATGTCCAGGTCTGATGGATATGCAGCAGAGAGTGCATTTACCTTTTCCACTATGACATCACTGTTAGACACCTGATCTGACAGGTCAAATGCTTGTAAGCCTCCAAGTGATGTTCAAGGCATGCCGCTAGCTTGTCAATGACCACATAAAATGTTTCTATTTTGAACTTCTCCCTCCCCTCAAGTGTCACACCTGCCTCTGAGCTCTCATCTGCAAATGTTTTGCGTTTCCTCTTTCGCTGAAGATCGTGCTTATATGACTGAGAGGCACCTGTCACATTTACGGCTGCCCTTTCAAAAGCCTCAAACTGGTGTCGCTGTCCCACCACAAAATCCCTCGATGAAGACAAAAGCTGTGCTGCCACAGAGATGTCAATGTACTTTTCTGTTGGTGTATGCTTGTAGCGTGGGGCCAGTCAAGTATGACGTCCCAGAAATGTGCCATGAACACCATCTTTAAGGTGTCCACTTTAGCACCTATTCCAGTGGCCTCAATTCAAGTGTCACTTTTCTCATTATCATCATTGCACATACCACTGAAGGCCTCTCTAATGTGGGTGTAATTTCACAGTCTGACATCTGTCTTCCGAAAGACTTTCCGCATCTGTGTGTGGATGAAGAGCAAAATGTGTACAGTGACTGCAACATGTTAAAAAACTTGTCAGCCTCTGGGCTACTGCCGTAAGGCACATACTCTATCAGAGGTTTTTTTTTTGTTTCAGGTGGGCCTGTAGCCCATTGTATTTTCCTGACATGTTGCTTGCATTGTCATATGACTGACCTCTACAGTTTGAGAGGTCCAACCCAAGGCCCTCCACCATCAAAGTCACACAGTCTGCTAAACATTTACCAGTGTGGCTCTCAATTGGCTCAAAGCCCAGGAATCGCTCCACCACATTCCTGCTTCTGTTGTGAACGTCAATTGGTCCACATCTGACAGGGGTGGAGTCAACAATTATTGTTTGGCGAGTTTTCTGACCCATTAGCCCAATGAGTTCCTCACATATTGTCAATGACAAATAGGACACTGTGCCTCTTCTTTTTCCGCCAAACCTTTTAATATGTTCAGCTAAGAATGGGTCAAATTGTGATAGCAATTCTAGGATGCCAAGGAAATTAGCGTTATGGGTTGATCCAAATCGTTCATCATCTCCCCTAAACGCAAGTCCTCTTTCACCCAAGAACTTGATCACTGCTTCAACTCTTTTCAAAATGTCCCTCCAGTATTTACGTTCCCCATCAAGTTGCTGCATGACATCTGCATCTATAGAACTTCCCTTTGTCCGCTGGTGCAAGGCAAGCATGCATGATCTGTGTTCTCCACTCTTTTCGTGTTCCCCTATTCTTTCAGAGTGCTTCCAGTCACTAAAGCCCTGACTTAAGCCACCGAGCTTGCTGGAGAACAGTTTGCATGCAAAACAGTACACACAACCTGTTGAGGGTGAGTACAGTAGCCACTGTCTAGAAACATTCTGCCCATTTGGCAATATACAGTTCAGAAGTTCATTGCTGACACTTCTAGTCTTTCCACCAACCGCTCTATCTCGGACTGAAGCTGGGTATTTTTCACTGCAGTTTTGGAAGGGGACTGCTCCTCTTTCAATAAGCACTGACTTAACAATGCCACTGGAAGTGCTTTGCCGTAATGCAGGGTCAGTGACTTCATAGCACCAGGAATGGCTTGGTTGCTGATTTGATTCTTGTGAACTGTCCAACTGCTCCTGAAGTGGAAATGATGGTTCTTGTATACTTGCCTTCAAAGGATGGCTCTGGGGGAGTAACAACATTACTGGAAACTGAACTAGTGGTAGTTCCTTCCTCAGCTGACAATAGTGCTGCTGTCATCATTATTAATGCCAGAGGGTTTTTGAAAGAAGTTGGCAATGAGTGGAACACTTTGAAACAAAACTGCCTCTCTTGCCTCCTTTTCTTTTTTGGCTTTCCTTTTGGAAGCACCACTATTCCAACGTTAGTGGTCCATATTTCAGAACTATGTGGCTGTGGCTTTTCCTACCAAGAAATCTTACATACCTGCTTGACACAGAAAGAATTATGTTGCTTGAAATTCAAAAGCTAACTTTTTTTTCATTGGCTGAACAACCAACAAAGGTTTCTGATAAGCCAGTGAAATGACTTGGTGGAGACTATGCACATAGGCCACACCCTATCGATGGGGAGGGGAAAAAAAGTCCTGAGCTGTCGACAATTTGCATGTCAACGTTAGCATTATCTACATCCGTGGATCTAAAAACAGATGGTCTATGGAAAAAATGAATGAGGTTTTCCTTAATCTTTAAGTATGGATTGGGTCTCTTATATATGCGTTAGTGTATGAAAAAATATAGCTTTTGGCATATTTTTTTAATGTTTCACAAAACCACTAGCTAATAAGCTCTCAATGAGGTTTTTATTTTCCACAGCATCCCATGTTTTGAACTAATAGTAGTTTTGAACTAATAGCAGTAATAGTTAGCTAGCTAGTAGCTTTGATTTAAGCATCATGACTATGGCATGCTGTTTTAACATTTATTCAACCCACTGTAGCTAGCTACCCTTTTATCTTATACCCCTTTCACACAGACGATCCGCGAACAAATGCCACCTAACTAACTAGTTAAGTTGTGTGCCACCTAACTAGTTAGACAGCTAGGGTTTTAGGCCGATAGCTAGTTAACTAGTTGGCTTTTTAGTGCAGCTAATTTGGTTATAAGGGCAGCTAGCTGGCAAAAATGGCAGCTAGCTAACTAATTTCTGTTAACAAGCTGAATCATATGGGCAGCGAGCTAGGGAAAATGGGCAGCTAGCTAAAATAAAGGGATATCTAGTTACAGTAAGTCAAATAACAAACGGCTTGCAATAATATGACGCCCTTCAAACTGTCCTGTTATGCAGAATGAACTGAGTTGTTGGTGAATATGGTATCATGTCACAGCATATTGTAGCGTGCCAACCAGTGGCTCAGTTGTACAGAAGCACTGTACTCTCCGAGAGGCTCTCGTTTTAAGCATGCACTGTATGTACCAAGGGGCCCAGGTGTTACGCTCGATATATGCACGGAGGGGTCTGGGGGTCCTAGTGGTCAGCTCACGCTTTAAGCACGGAGGGGCCTCACATTGTAAGCGCTGCGGGGCCCGGCCACTGAGGGCCCTGGCGTTCAACTTCCTTCGGAAGTCTTGGGCCACGCACCGCGTGCGACCTGAGGCTTGGAGGCCTCCTGGCAGTCCGAGGCCCCGGGGCACTGGCCCGGTCCATAATCCAGCCTTGTATCTCAGGAGCAGTGGATGGAGGAGAAGCTGAAGGCCACAGACGGTCAGTCGGGGGATTCTGAGCTGCATTTGTTCAGACGCTGTCAGGACCTACAGTCTGTGCTGCAGGAGAAAGATGACATCATCACCCTGCTGGAGCAACAGCTGGAGGAGCAGGTAAACTGATCACTGGTCACTTTGGTGTTTTTACCTCTTGTAATTAAGAGCAGGATTTCAAGCCTACAGCTTGTTTTAGAGATATGAATTTTTGTTATTTTTCTTGTTCAGCAAAATTGTGTATTATGGGACCATATTAATGGTGGGCTGATGAGAAAAAAAAAAACATTTATTAATATTATTTTAAGTACAATTTCTGCTTTAAGGTTAAAGGGAGTGTTATGACCTCCTCATGTCTCTCTGTTCCAGAAACAGATTCGTGTCCTGGATGCTAAGACAGTGGAGGAGAAAGCAGCCAAGATCAAAGAGTGGGTGATGCTCAAACTCAGTGAGGTAAATTACGCTGTGTGCGTGCGTGTGCGTGCGTGCGTGCTTGCATGCGCGTGCGTGTGTGTGTGCGTGCGTGCGTGTGTGTAAGGACATGTGTGTGGATATGTGCAGTAGGTAGGCTATGTGTTGGCATATGACTCAATATAAGAGGATCTAAACAGCCTATAAACCATTACACAGTTTCAAAAAGGCCCAGATTAAATAAACCCATGAAAAGAATATTTCTTAATCTGGATTAGTTATAGAAAATTAGATTAGATATAAAATATATTTATATTATATATAAAAAAACATATATATATATATATATTTGTTCAAGTGTATGTGTGTTTTAGTGTTACAAGCATATGCATTGTTTCCAGTTCGAGGTGGAGAATGCTGCACTTAGAGAGACGAATCAACAGCAGGAAGCTCAGATTCTGGAGTTACAGAAACAGGTGCAGGGTAGGTTCATAAAGTCACTCACTCACTCACTCACTCACTCATTGACTCACTCACTCACTCACTCACACTCACACACTTGCATACATACACACGCACACACACACTCACTCACTCATTGACTCACTCACACTCACACACTCGCATACACACACATAAACATACAAACACACACACCCACACCCACAAACCTTGTTGACCCACCAGTCCATCTGGTTCATGAAGCTGTGTGTGTGTGTGTGTGTGTGTGTGCGGTACGTGCATGCGTGGGTGTGGGTGTTTATCTATGTTGTTCCAGCGATGGAGCTGAAGCGAGGGGCTTATTCCCAGACCAAGCCCGGCGAGGCCCAGCGTCTCAGCAGCCTGACGTTCGGCTGTTTCCAGGTGCGAGGGAAGAGCCCCCAGGTTCTGACGGGTCCCGAGCCTGCTCAGAGGTCTCTCAGCACCCAGCCCGAGGGGGAGGGGGAGGGGGAGGAGGAGGCAACTGGTGAGACCCTGCTTGACCACCACTCTGTATCTCTCCCTAGTTTAAATGGAATTGACCCCGCCCCCCAACCCTATTTCTATGACTCATTACTGTACTATCACTTTAGTATGTTTTGTAGCAAGCTTAGTGTTTGTTTCCGTCTTGTTTACTTGTTGACAGAGAAGAACAGTAAACAGACACCAGTTTCCACGTTTCCAGCCCTGCCTGGCCCCCCAGACACCGCCTCAGAGGAGGGGAGTATGTGTGAGAGCACGGGAGGACTCCCCTCTTGCTGTGTGGCCTCCGTGCCCGAGGGAGGTGTGTGTGAGGGAGGTGCCTTGCAGTACAGCCGCCCAGGCAGCGAGACCTACCTCACCGCCTCAGACGATAGCAGCTCTCTGTTTGATGACGACATGCAGCGCACCGAGCACCCCCACTTCCACCTGCCGGGTTCCGACGGGGGTCCACGGGAGAAGGAGGAGGTACGGGGGGCCAAGCTTGAGGACTGCTCCTCAGACGAGCTCAACAAACGCTTCCAGTCCCAGAGACTAGACTCGTCGTCCTCCTCAAGTGAGGCCAACACCCCCAGCCCTAGCCTTACCCCCGCCCTCACCCCTAAACGCCCCACACCCACCCGGGACCCCGGCGACACCCCCGCCTCCCCCAAACAGCCCCGCCTGCGGACCCCTGCTGGCTTCGGTGTGATGAGCGTGGCTCTGGCAAAGAGGCATCTGAGTCAACCACCCCTCAGCACAGAGGCAGCACACGGACGCACGCGCAACGCCATCAGCATGCTCCGCCCCCTCCGGCTGCAGGAGACAGACCTCGACCAGGAGCAGGCGGTTGGCATGGAAACGGGCAGGGACACGTCAGCTTCGCCAACCTTACCCACCACAGCTGGCAGAGAGGAGGGCCCAGAGAACTCGGAGCCTCCCGTGACCGTGCCAGGGAACAAGCCCCCCACACCCCCACTCCACAGGTTCCCCTCCTGGGTGAGCACAGCACATTCCTGTCCTGACATGACACTGTATGTACTGTAGAGACCGTGGCTGAATATGAGCTAAACAGCCAGTTAAGTGTTGGGATTGACGGACCGGTAGATAAACATTATAGAACATTACATTTTCATGAAATTGACTTTTTTCGTTGGCACACTGTCACACAAATGTAAAAACAGACAGACAAAACATCCAAAATCAATACAATGTAGCAAACACACAGAAATAATTCCTACACTCTCTGGTTGAGGATGCTTACAGCAGAGGGGATGTAACAGTTTCTCCTGATGGCAACACGAGTTGACCTGCTTATTGGCATTCAATGATTTGGTGCTATATATTTTGCCTGGTAAAATAAGGGTTAAATAAATAAGATAAAGAAAATATATAGTTTCTCTTTGCTCGACTGTTCATTTAGGAAAGCCGGATCTACGCCGTGGCCAAGTCGGGCATCAGGCTGTCGGAGACCTCAGTCACAGACCAGGCTAGTAAAGGTGAGAGAGTCGGACTAACCTGCTCAGTGCTTTAATGTCATTCAGGCTCTATCACTGGCTGACTGAGCTGTGACATCTATTCCAGACCCCTCCCTCCAGTCCTCGTACCCCGCCTTCATGCTCTACACGTCCCTCATCTACAAGAACATGACCACACCTGTTTACAGTACTCTGAAGGGGGTAGGTGTGTGTGTGTGTGTGTGTGTGTGTGTGTGTGTGTGTGTGTGTGTGTGTGTGTGTGTGTGTGTGTGTGTGTGTGTGTATTTGTATAGGCTATTCTGTATTTGCATGTGACGTTGACGGACGGTTGTGTCCTGCAGAAGGCCACTCTGTTGAGCAGCAATCCGTTCTCAGAGGAGTCGTCCAGCTCTGAGGAGTCATCCAGCTCAGGAGAGGAAGAGGGTTCTCTCTGTAGCTCCCACACCTCTGGCTCGGGCTCCCGCAAGGGCAGCAGCCCCGGCAGCCCCCGCTCCCTCAAGAGAGGTATTCCAAACACACACACTCACACACACACACACACACACACACACACACACACACACACACACACACACACAACAACAACACACACACGTACGTACACACAGAGGAAGACAAGCTCACACAGGCACATGCCCATTTCACATTACAACCACATCCACACTAGATTATGATTTGTCATGATCGTGCCTGTTGTGCATCTGTATCTGTGTCTCAGCTGTGTCCATGTCCTCGATGACATCTGAGAGTGACT
>NC_139653.1:8047615-8050115 GCF_951799395.1 Argentina silus | reverse complement strand
CTCTCTCTCTCTCCCTCTCCCTTTCCTACAGACATGCCAGCTCTTCATTAACGTGGCCATCGATGCTCCAGCCATCGACTACCACGTGTCTCTGGCCCAGAGTGCTTTGCAGGTGTGCCTGACCCACCCCGAGCTTCAGAACGAGTTCTTCTGCCAGCTTATCAAACAGACCCGCAAGAGACAGCCACAAGGGCAGCCAGGGCCCCTGCAGGTACACACAGACACCAGAAGAGGGCAGTATGAGCACATGTAAAATCCTATATCAAGTTCAGTACATCCATGTGCATTTGGTCATCTCATCACTCTCTGGCCATGCTGCTAAACAAAACACTATCCATAACCCCTCATCCTCACTCCTAACCCTAACCCTAACCCCTCACCCTAACCTCATCCTCACTCCTAACCCTAACCACTTACTCTAACCTCAATCTCAGTCCTAACCCCTCACCCTAACCTCAACATCACCCCTCACCCTAACCCCTCACCCTAACCTCATCCTCACTCCTAACCCTAACCCTAACCCCTCACCCTAACCTTAACATCACTCCTAACCCTAACCCTAACCCCTCACCATAATCCCTCAACCTCACTCCTCTCTTTCTATGAGATAGGACATTTTCACTTTGCAGCATGACGATAGACAGTAGTGTGGACCATGTGCAGGAGCAGTAGCAGTAATTGTTTGTACGGTGTTCTATAGGGCTGGCAGTTCCTGGCTTTGTGTGTTGGCCTGTTTCTGCCCCAGCACCCCTTCCTTTGGCTGCTGCAGGTTCATCTTAAGAGACATGGAGACTCCAGGTGAGCCCACTTACACACACACACAAATTATCAGTGCATCCTAGTCTCTTATTTGGTAATTTAACCCTGTATTTGACTGCACTTCTGACTGTGCTTCTCTCTCAGGACAGAGGTAGGGAAGTATGCCATCTACTGTCAGCGGTCGGTAGAGCGTACGCAACGGCAGGGCGAGCGTCAGGCCCGGCCGTCACGGATGGAGATCCTGTCCATCCTCCTTCGGAACCCATACCACCACTCACTGCCATTCAGTGTGCCTGTCCACTTCCTTAACAATACATACCAGGTACACCACAATCACATAACCATTGTCTACACACACACACACACACACACACACACACACACACAAACATGCATCCATGCACTAATATGCAAGTATGCACATTGAAAATGATACTTTGATAATGATAATGATACTATGGTGTGGATGGGTTGTTTGGGATGTTTTCTTATTTGTTGCAGTAACAATAGATTAACAGTAAAGTGTGTATTGTGCATGTGGTACTGTAGAAACAGAGTGACAGGGTGTTTTTCCAACCCCCACCCAGGTAGTGGGCTTTGATGCCACCACAACAGTGGATGAGTTCCAGTGCAGACTGAACCAGGACACAGGCATGAGGAAAACCGGCCAATCAGGATTCAGCCTCTATACGGACGACCCTACTGGGCGAGAGCTGGAGCACTGCCTTCAGGGGGCCATCAAGGTTAGACTGACTGACTGAAATGGGGTTCATCGTAGCCGTTCAAATGGGCCAGTATCAGTGGACTCAAACACTGTTTTCCCTTTTCTCTCTCTGACGCAGATCTGTGACATCATCTCCAAATGGGAGCAGGCTTCCAAGGAGCAGCACACGGGCAAGTCTGAGAACACCAGGACGGTCCGGCTCACCTACAAGAACAGGTACGCTCGTCTACAAGAACCGCCGATTGAAAGAGACTGTCTGTCCTCCGTCCTGTTCACTGAACAGAACAGTTTACACATGCCTACAAGGACAAATAAAGCAAAAGTTAAGACCAGTATCGATTGCAGGATCTATACAGTCTAACCCAACTGTAAACAGGAGTGGACACATTGAAGTCTGATGTCACCAGATTCATTTCAATAGTAGTAGCTTGTGTCATTAATCCACCAATGAAATGAATACTTCCTCATCGCCATTTTGGTCTGTCCACCCAGAGATGTGCTATATTTGCTCTTGTCTAGAACAACGCGAGAAGAATGCATGAGCCAAAGGCGGCCATTGGACAGCCCCATGCAGGCCTCTGCCGATCGAGCATGCGCACTGGGTTACCAATACAAGAAACACACGGGAACGCGCCTCAGCCCGCAACAGGGCAATATACAGCACAACATTCAGCTGATATAACAATAACCACTATTATAAGTCCCCTACATCGTAATTATTTATTGTATGTATTTTGTTCTGACGTTTAATTATGTATGCCCTATTAGGATCAATGACTGTAAAAGAAGGATACCCGTAGTGTATTTTTTTATTTTTTTATTTTTATTTATGAGAAGCTCCTAATCTGCCTAGGTGTTCAAAATATACTAAGCAATTAGTTTTAATATGGCCACGATATTTCATGTTATTTCATCAGCAACCAATTTATTTTCAATCCCATCTAGCCCACTAAATCACATTTTATTCTCGGCGTAGCCTAATCATAAAAGTATAGTGAGGTAATGTGAGATAATGTG
>NC_139653.1:7985115-8042615 GCF_951799395.1 Argentina silus | reverse complement strand
TCATACACAAAGCTAACTTCCTGCCTTGATTTTTTGTATCAGTTTTGATACTATTCTTGTCCAGCCACAACGTACTGAAAATGTAATGCATGTAAAATAGATAATAATGCTTTATTTATTAAATAAATAAATAAAAAAGTGGAGAGGGACATTTTCAATAGAGAACTTTCGAGCTCACTATGAAATCTGTGTGGAAAATAAACAAACCCAAAGTGATCAGCATGTGATAGTCTGTACAAAAAAGAGTTGTGTCTTTCTGGATGAGTTAGGATTTATGATAACATAGGACCTGGCTGCTGTTGAACTGGCCATGATGTTGAAGAGTTGAGTAAACTTACTATATGTAATGTTGGTTGTGTATGTAGAAGAGAAAGGGGGATGGAGGGTAACAGGTACGTCATGGAGACTGTTGGCATGGAGACTGTTGGCACGGGGATGTGTCTATTGAAGGTGATCATTGCACAGTATTGGGGATGTTGGATGTATTGAGACCCATCTGCCCACAAGACTGGGCTCCAAATTGCATAAGCAAAAAAGTGAGCAAAGTCAGACATCTTAACCATAATATTTCTAATAGATGCGATGAGATGACACTGTTAAAGATCAGGTACAATACAAAATCATGCTGTAGACTGTATTTTGCTCAGTTCTACACTATTTGATCTAGCAAACTGGAGCCTTATGCCTTATGATCGCACCCTATTTACTCTTGGTTACTGAATTGCCTGTGTGTTGAAACTTAAATAGTGCAGAACTCCGGCTGACCTGTTGGTACAAGTCGACCATATTGCTTTCACTTCTCCTTTGCTTTCAGGATTGGTCAAGATAAAGAAATAGGCAGCAAAGGACACAGTTATCAGCCACAGCCTGGCATCAGGTGGGATTTCAATTCTGGAAGTTAATTGAAATGACAATTCAATAATTGCAAATAGGGCATTTATTTTCACAATAAACTGAAAATGAGAAGCTTTTTACAGTTTTTAATAGTGTAACATTGAATTGACCCCAAACCTGGTTTTAGTAGAGAGGTGGGTGTTACAGGATGTGGTGTTGACATTGAGACAGTGTTTGGAATGATGTTGGGATGAGAGGCAAATGAGGATACCTGAGGTACAATAAATATTTAGGTGAAAGTGGATGGGATTTGGCCCATAATTCTGCATACATTCACCTTAAAATATGAGCTTGAAAGCATAATTACAGTATTACCATCATTGGAGACTGATTATATCAATTTCTTACTGCTTTTTTGTTGCCATTTGTCTTGTTTAAATTGTTATTTGGTATTTATTTTGATATGCAGTACATTTATATGTAAGAATTTATCTTTGCAGTTGTCAAAATTGTACAAATATTTGAATAAACACCTTTGGCAAACTAACAATGCTTCAGTTTTGGTTCAAGTGAACAGGTGAGAGTCCACTGCCCACAGAGAGTCTTTTTAAAGCAATGGTTCTTCTTTTGGGTTTGGTTCTCCTATAAAAACATAGACTGATTTCACAACCTAATCTTAAGAAACTCTTATGTTTATACAAAACAATTCATTGCACAATAATCTCCCTGTACACACAGCCTCACTGTTGTCCCTCCCCCAGTCCCCTGATAGGCTCTCCTGAGGCTAATGCTGTGGTGCACAGAGCAGGGACACACCCTCATTCCAGGTGAGGCGACATATGACACCTAAACCTGTCTGAACTAGTTAGAGAGGCACATTCTTCTTTGTGTTGCTAAGGGAGGGGAACAATGAGAGAAGAGCTTCCAGTCAAAGAGGAAGTCCTTTATCACTATGTCATATATAGTCAAACTGTATGATAAATAGAGCTTAAAAGATACAGACAGATAAAAACCATTGGTTTACAGCCATAAGATAGTGATGCACCCAATGCTACCCTCTGCTAGTATAAAACAACACACACCAAACACAACAATGTGAGCAATTGACTGTTTTTTGGGAACACAACACACCCTAAAGGTCAGCTATGCTGGCCTGGTGCAAGGTGACCCAGCAATTGCCCCATGTTCTCACCCTCTTTCTATACCTGATAGATAAACTATTACTCCCTATTAGTTCCTGCATAGATGACAGAATAACTATCGTTCCACTGGTTGTTCTGCTTTGACCTCTGAGAATTTTTGACTGAGGTTCTGTCTGTGGTAAACACAGGTTTATTATCCTGCTGAAGTAAGCCTCTCACAAATGTAGTCTCTGTAGAGAGCCTAAGCTTGTCAAACAGGTTTGATGTGATGTCCCAACGTTTTCCAAGCAGGGCGGAACCTTGCTCACGGAGGTACATCCCCCACCAAACAAGAGTTGTCATAGTATCTACACAGAAGGCATCTTAGTCAACTGCCATTAACATACCAAGGCCTATTTATTGTTTTTGTACTCAATATTACTAATTTGTCAATTAATGACTTAATGAATGATTAGTGTCTATACACCCTCAGTGTATCCAGAGAATTACAGGACATTCCCAACAGAGTATCGAAGCTGTGACACATACGGAAACAGAGACCGGAGGACACCACACCCTCAGTGTCTTCACCTGGGGGGACAATAGACTACCAACAGAACCGTCAGATGTAAACAATGCAAATAATCACTGACAACCAGTTTCAGAAACAAAGGAGGGTATGGGGGTGTATGTGACCCAGAGATCTATTAACTAAGGTGTTGGTAGAAGGTGGGAAGACACCACAAGATGTTGAAACAATAAATCCTTTTGCGTGACCCTAACCCTAAAAAATTGGAGTGGTTTCTAAAAGGAAATACCCATATAGGTTTTCTAAAGCACAAATGAAGCTTGTGGGAGTAAACAATACAAACATGGTTTGAGCTCAACTGAGTCACAGTGGTGTTCAATAGACTAAATAGACTCTCATTAAGAAGTCTCATGTAAATTTACACCTTTTGTTTCACTCAAAACCAATTCAACGAGTTAAAACGACTGGGTTTCACGCTGTGTAGTAGTGGATTAATATGGTCTTGTACATTATTAACTCATAGGTTAGATAGCCAACACACCATGCAAATTGTTCCCAAAGAGGGTTGTTCCTCTATTACCCTCCCCCCTCCACAGTGATTTTCCACTGAGCCACCAAATGGATACCTGACTCAAACAATGGAAGTATTTTCTCAAATTTTAGAAAGTAATCAATAGCAATTCATCCATTTACAATTCTTATCTTAATTGAACTAAATTGTTGTAAACAGGAAATCAATCAAAGCAGGCAGGCATATTTGTTAAGACACTTTTATTAAAAATCAAAGCAATATGAAACTGTACAATCTACAGTCATTCAGACCTCTGCATTTAAATGAGAATGACTTATTAACGTGGATAGGTGTTTTGTTTTTCCAGAGGCAGTAGTTGCAGCATTATACAGACATTATTCTATCAAGAGTCAACAGCATATAAATAAAGGTAATGGGTGGAAACATACAATGTGATCATTTCCTTTACAATTTGCATCCCTCAAGTAACAGTTAAAAATGGCACACTCCCTTTTCAATAAGCAAAATGTCTCAGAAAAAGCAATTTACAAGAAAACAGCTTCTGCGCTGGAATATCAGTTCTTTCGTGATGACTTGTTTACATGGCCTCCATCTCTCTGGGCTGAAAGAAAACCAACAAAACAAAGCATGAGGGGGAATCGGGTTCACAACATTATTTCTCAATCTCTGCATATTCAATCTATTATTATTATATACACATACACAACAATTAATAAACCATGGCCGAACAATTACATTCAACTTATACATTGTAATTATACAATGTATAAGTGCATCACCATCAGTGTAACATTCCACTAGGATTCCATTGGACCACTCACCTCTGCCTTGCTGTATTTCTGCTCTCTTCTTCTGGCAAAGAACTGGAAGAAAAAAAAGACATGATCATTACCAAATGCAACATTACGTCAAACATCTTAAAAGACTAAACATCAAGCTCGTGAATCCATTTCTAAATAAGTTTGAAAGATAAACGTCCCACTTCGATTGGGGACAAGGCCAAGAGGACTCACCAAGACAAGCAGGCCAGCGGCCACAGCCAGGATGACCACCACGATGACGGCAATGACTCCCCCGGTCAGCTTCTTCATGGTGAAGGTGGGTCCCTCCACATCCACATAGTACACCAGGATTTTCTCCATCTCCAGCTTCTGACCATCCACACTTGGCTCAAACTTGGCCTGGTCCTTGAACAGAGGCAGCACCTTGACCTGAAAGCAATAAACAAATAAGTAAATGATCTGTGCTTGCAGAACTGAGTGATGAGATACCCCTGTTGTTTCCCTGAAACAAGAAGGCAAGAGTACAAGTGTGTGACTTACGTCTTTCTCCATGTAGTAGGCCATACCAGACAGGTCTGTCGTACGGTCTTCCATCGGCTTCTTCACGTCCACAATAATCAGGCCGGCATCAGAGTCATACTGCAAAATGGAGGACAAACAATTTTTTGCTTACAACTATACCCTAAAATGATTCAATGTCAAAGCAATTTTCTGGATATATTAATGATTTGTTTCTCACCTTCACCCCCTCCACAAGGGCCTTGTCAAAGCTGTAGCGGTCATGGATGGCAGTTTTAATGGCTCTGTATGGGGACAAACATTTATTCAATTACAGTACATGCAGAAATCTCTTCAATTGATTTTTTTAAATGGGCAGATAACCATGAAACCATAGAGAGACACAATGGACATCAATACGTACTCCTTCAGCTTCGATTCATCCACTGCAGTCTTCACTTTCTTGTGCGTGAGCTCCAAACGAACCCAGCTGGGGGTAGAGGGGAGACACAAGGGGTTAGATTTACATACCTGGCACAAAAGGCTAGTCATCATAAATGTTGCACACATTACTTTTAATCTGGTATTTTGTGTGGGTGTAAAGATTGTACAAGATTGCCTGAGAAAGAAAGTAACTTACTAAGTCTCCACCAGCTTTTCACACTTGAGGCTCTTGTCTCCCTTGTCGGTTCTACGGACGCCAGCGCTGTTCACACACCAACACTCTTCGGTGTTGTTGCACTGCCTGGCCTTGAATTTGCCATCGTTCTCACACTCTGGGTCGTAGATCCCATCGTTGTCAACAATGGCGGTCTCCACAGGCTTTCCACCCGATCCACGTGTAGACAAGTTCTTTCTAGCACGGTACATCTCTAGCTTCATCAGGTAGCACTTGGATATCACTATGGAAAGAATGATTAAACTAAAATGTGTCCATGGCTGAAAGGTCAGGGCATGACAACTAACATGCCTGTCCGCAAATAGAATGTCCATCAATAGCCTGTGGCCTACACTTCTAGCTGTAATTCAATTAAGATTACATACTGGGAACGTCAAACAAGTTTGGGGTATAAAACTGCAAAATGTTACTTACGTTTAGTGCAGTCCAGAGTCTGCTTATTTTCAATACCATCATCAAGCAGAATGGTACACTTGCAAGGGGTCCCATCACATGTGGCCCACTTCAAAGTGTCACATTTACCTGTGGAAGTAATGCATCATCAGAAGCAGCGTGGAAACAAATATCTAATAAATCATAAAGAAGAGCACTCTCAGGCAGCCGGGGAAGCCCCAAGAGAACCCCTGGAGGTGTTGGGAGTTCTCTTGGGTACAGGTAGCTCTAACTGGGCGTTGGTTACACACAACACCCAGATCTGCTGAGTGAGAACAAGTCATCCTCCCCTCCCCCATTCCACTTTGAGCACCGAAACTCGACGGTGTACAAGCTACTAGACTATTTCAACAAAGTGTTATTGTAGGCCTAGCTTCTTGGTAATAATTCAACAGGTTTTTTTATCATTAATTGACAAATAGCTGCTGCTGGCCTGTTTGGGTCGGTGTGGCGCAGACGGGACAACTTCCTCATATCCATACACTTGTTGCCGCCAACTAATTTTAGAGTTGTACACTTCTATCGGTAGGCTATTTATTAAATTAGAGAACAAAGAAAGGCATATAGGCAAATGTTTCACCTGCGTTAAAAATGTCTAATTAAATTAACTTACATTGAGCTTGAGCTGCAGTTCCCACTGCGAATGTCACAACAATAACTGCAATCCAAATCTTCATGGTTAAATTCCTAATTAACCTTTTTAGAACAAAATGTTGAATCGCCGGCTTTGTGTGACCGTTCAGCACAAAGATGAAGTAAACACCTGAAGCACACAAGCGTCCTTTTCTTCACACAGGTGCGGTCTTGTCCAACCAGTTTGGAGAGAAACTCAAAATGAGGTCTTGACCAACGAATAGGATGGTTGTATTATCCTTGCAAATGTTCGATATCAATTTAAGACTTGTCCGATGATGATCGTTTGAAGGTCCTCAACACTGATAATAAGAAGTGAAGTGCTACATTTATATGAACAGAATCAGTCTCATGACGTCAGCCTAATTTAAATAAGGAGGGTAGATGAGGTATTACCTCAGACTCACCTTTTTCCCGCCTGACCATATTTGGGTTCCAGTCAGAGAAAACAGATTTTCTCGATACCTATCTCTACAATGGCCATCCTCTGCTTTTATTGTATTGTCGCCTAAAGGGTAACATTTACAAATACACATTTCCATCAAAAAGATATTAAAAACATACATACTGTATTGATTTTACAACATTAATATGTGTTACCCTATATGTGTAATCTGTGAGGGACATTTTACAGAAATATCCCAAATTTGTAGTTTTTTTTCTACATCTCTCCCAAACATGGGCCTACCTTGTTACAGGCATTGCAGATGATTTAAAACTATAAACTACAGACTGTGTGACTATAAACTGCAGACTGTGCATGTATTGCCTAGGACATGATAAGCAGGTCTGCCAATGCAATACCTGAAAAAAAACCTACTGGCATTCTGTAGTCTTGTTTAAGTCATGATTTCTCTGTAGAGTTTGAGCACATGTGTTTCACCTGCTAATCAACTAGATAGAAAACAATGCTCAGTAATGATACAATGGAATCAAACTGTGAAATAGCCACATGGGTAAACCGTCCTCAGAAGAGTAAACTATCGTCAGAAGAAAAATGAGATACAGTATGTGACCCAGTATCATCTGAAAAAACTCTTGACTGGAATTCTCACCAAACTGAAACCAAAGGATAAACACAATGTTGCTGTAATGACTCAAGTCTCCACTGTGTGGTTGACTAACATGACTATGAGTCACTGCAGCAGGTCCCAGGGATTTTGGTGTCATATTTTTCAGATGTATCACAACAGTATCTGGTAATATGGAAAATTACATAAGACAAATGTAAATGTGAAGCTAAACTGATCATCTAATGTGAATAATGTGTCAAAAGGAGCAAATAGAATTCTACAGGCTAGAATGGTTTTCATGTCAATGTGATCCAGGATATTGAAACCTATTCTTTAGAAAGCAGTCAACGGGTCAGTCTATTCAAAGAATCAAAAATATTGTTGCTGTAAAAAGCTTAGAATTTTCAGTTGATTGAGAAATCACTGAAAATAAATGCCCAATATGCAATTCCAATATAGCCTACTTCCTAAATTGACTTAATTAAAACTGACCCCAATCCTGATAGAAAGTCATTGATCAACTGTTAGTTCACCATTTTCAAAAGGGCTCTTTAAACTCTTGTGTGGATCATTCCCCAAGGTCACACTGTACATTTCAAATGTATGTTGTAACCCACACAACTGTACAGCCACATAGGCTGGCTCTTGGCCCTGCAGACTTGTACACAATAAACAACATAAACAGTGAAGATTAGATTAGATAATATAAATATATCTAGCTGATACCAAATGAAAGTCCTTTGGTTAAAAAACTAAACACTCAACTTTTATTATACTGTGCCTTATCAACTTTCCCATGACAGATTCTGAAATGTGTGAACAGCTCAAACTTTATGGTGTTTAATCATACCATAAACCGGCCTAGACATTTGCAACTCCACTTGGGGATGGAGCTGATAAAGCAGACAGATTGTTTCCTTATCAGAAAAGAAGCTGTGCTTGCCAAGCATGTATTAGGACCTAGGACATGGTAAGCAGGTCTGCCAATGCAATAGGCTACCTGAAAAAAACCCACTGGCATTCTGTTGTCTTCTCTGTAGAGTTTGAGCACATGTGTTTCACCTGCTAATCAACTAGATAGAAAACAATGCTCAGTAATGATACAATGGAATCAAACTGTGAAATAGCCACATGGGTAAACCGTCCTCAGAAGAGATGAACCAGCCCTGTCTTCCTGGGGTATTTGAGTCTAATGATTTTTTATTTTTTTTACAATGAAGAGGACAAATGAATGCCTCAAGGGTGTAGTCCAGTTATTGTGGGAAGGATGATACATAACAGAGGTAAAATATGGGTGTTCCCCTTCTCAGTGGATAAGATGTCAGAAAGCTTGTGTACCACTGTGTCGAGTCCTTGGGGGGAAGGGGGGGGGGGGGGGGGGGGCAAGGGACAGGAGTGTTGGAACAGGCGCAGCCTGGGTGAGGAAGGACAGCCAACCACATCCACCACAGACACAGGTCCAGGTGAGAGGAGCCTCTCACTCTCAGCCCCAATGAAAGCCTCCTAGACCTTCTGAACACTGAAAAATATGCGGTGAGTAAAAAGCATGTCTGATACCTCAACATCTCTAGTATAGTGGTCTTCTCCAGTCACATTCCACTGTCATAAAGTACCTCTCCTTTGACTTTGTGGTGTACACTTGGACTGACTTAGAGAAAATTAAAATCGACTTTTTGAAAATATGTTTTTTTTTCTTTTTGATTATTCTTTTTATCATATTCATTTATTTTCAAATGAATGCCAGTAGGTGTCTTTGGGACACTATTACATAAACAGAAAGTGAAATAGAAGTACATAAGGGTCAACATAAGTTCTATTTCATATCCAAAGTCTTCAACAAAGACAATTTTAAAAATGTATGCCTATAGTATGACTTTATGTTAATCAACCTCATCCTTACGTTCAGACATTATGCTCAGACATAGTTATCTTACCTTAATTCCTCAATTTTGGATCTTTAAACCTTTTGACACGGACAGTAACCTTGAAACAATATACACTTTCAGACACACAAGATACACATGATTCAAATACTTAAGATTCAACACACATATCCTCAGGGGTCTTTATAGTTAATGGCCATGTCACTAAGATTGAGAATTAAATTAGACCACATTTGATACTGAACTGCATATAATGATGAAATATGGTTGTTATGTTGAGGATCATGCATAACTGTGCTACTCACAGTCAGTCAGGAGATCTTACCTTTAGTTTACTTTATGTAACTTTAGTTTCTGTGAAGTCCTCTGCAACCTGTACTGGGATCTACAGTAAACAGCCTCTTTACGTAATGAGTTAAAACCACCCGGCGTCCTACACATGGAACTGTTTCCCCACACCGGGACAATGGCAGGATCTGGCCTGGGGGGACTCTTAGCATTTGACATGTAACCCAATCAGATGGTTATATATTATGGTTATAATTTTCCTCTATTCAAAGAGACTTTTGTGTCCCACCCTTTGGACTCAATGTCTCACCTGGACATTGTGCAAACATTCTTTGAAATTGTTTATTTTTTTTGTGGAAAACCAAAGAAACAGCAGCTACTATGACTTCAAACGAACATGCATTTGTTATAATGTACTCTCAATGTTTGACAACTTTTCACGAACTAATGTGGTCATTGACTAATGTGGTCATTGACTAATGTGGTCATTGACTAATGTGGTCATTGAGTAATGTGGTCATTGACTCAACTTTCGAAAATATGTTAAGGTAACAGGAAGTAACAGTAGACTCTCCCCTGCCATTGTTGAAGAATGGAAGTGGGTTACAAAAACAAAAAAAAAACACAAAAAAAAATGGACTACGTAATCTCCCCACTTAATGGTGTACTGGAGCTGTGCTGATATTTCTACGCCTCATTCAAATTCAAGCGCATGGGTGATTTAGAAATGTTGCTTAATGCACTGACCATTAACACATTTTCAGAGCCCTCAAACCGGGGTCAGGTTCTTCCAGAGTCCAAACTAGAAATGATTCTATACGAATATTTATACTGCATGCTTACATTTTCACATTTTCTCTTTATTCTTTTTTCAGGTTTCCACTGCTATGGCTGGTGTGTCTGTGTGCAGTGCTGGGACACTGCTCTGCAGGTGCGTCAGTCAATGATCCTGACTGTGTCACCTGACTATTGATTAAACCTGAATGATTTCTTAATCAAGATGTGTTGGATTAATAGGATAAAGTGTCTCTTATGAATTTCTAAATCAAATAGCTAATATTCTTATCTCTAATCGGGTGTGGTTCTCTCTCTTATCATTTCACTCTCCCTCTCTCTCTCTCTCTCTCCCTCTCTCTCTCTCTCTCTCTCTCTCTCTCCCTCTCTCTCTCTCTCTCTCTCTCTCTCCCTCTCTCTCTCTCTCTTTCTCTCTCTCCCTCTCTCTCTCTCTCTCTCCTCTCTCTCTCTCTCTCTCTCTCTCTGTCTCTCTCTCTCTCTCTCTCTCTCTGTCTCTCTCTCTCCCTCTCTCTCTCTCTCTCTCTCTCTCTCTCTCTCTCTCTCTCTCCCTCTCTATCCCTTTAGTTTCAGACCTGAGTGACTGTGAATCGGTGGGAGAACAATGCCACACCCATGCGGAGTGCCTTAAGACCAAAGACAGTAGTTTCCTATGTGTGTGTCTGATTGGCTACAAGGGAGATGGACAACTGTGCACAGACATCGATGAGTGTATGACAGACCACCACGGCTGTGACCCCCATGCCCGTTGTAACAACACTCTGGGCAGCTACAGCTGTGTGTGTCTGGCCGGCTACTTTGGCGATGGCATCCAGTGCCAGGACGTCAATGAGTGCCAGACTGAAAATGGAGGGTGCCACACCAATGCCGTCTGCACCAACATAGAGGGGGGACGGAAGTGCAAGTGCAGGGCCGGCTTCACAGGAAATGGTTTTCAATGTACTGACATTAATGAATGTACCAAACCGGGCAAATGCCACTGGAACGCTACCTGTACCAATAACCCCGGCTCCTACGTGTGCACCTGTAACTCTGGCTACAAGGGCAATGGGAACTACCTGTGTCTGGATATAGACGAGTGCTCTGAGACTCCTGGCGTCTGCTCTGCCTCCTTTGGCTATAAAGGCTGTAAGAATCTGCCTGGCTCGTACCGCTGCACCTGCAGCCCTGGTTACCGGAGCAACGGAAAGACGTGCGAGGACATCAATGAGTGTTCAGACAACATCTGCAGTGTATTCGCTGACTGTGTCAACACACTGGGCTCGTATCGATGCACCTGCCATGATGGCTTCATAGGGACCGGAGTGACCTGTGTGGACATCAACGAGTGTAACGGAGACAATGCATGTGATCCCAACGCCGCATGTAGCAATGTCCTGGGCAGCTATGACTGTTCTTGCCTTCCTGGGTTCATAGGAGATGGGAGGGAGTGCACAGACATTGACGAGTGTGCCACCCCTGACATCTGCCCCCCTAGCGCCGCGTGTGTCAACACAGGAGGGCTGTTCTACTGTGACTGTGGCACAGGCTACACCTTCAACGACTCTCAATGCCAGGACCTGGATGAGTGCGCCATAGGGCACTGTAGCCTGCACTCCATCTGTGCCAATTCCCCTGGCTCCTTCAGCTGCGAGTGCCTAGCGGGGTACGAGGGCAACGGCATCAACTGCATGGACATAGACGAGTGCTCGCTGGCCCAGCAGTGCCACTCTAACGCCCTCTGCACCAACCTGCCAGGGACGTACAACTGCAGCTGCCAGGAGGGCTACTCCGGGGATGGGGTGGTTCAGTGCAGCGATGTCAACGAGTGTCTGGTGGACAACGGAGGTTGTCAGAACAAAGCCAGCTGCAGCAACAGCCAGGGCTCCTTCACCTGTCGGTGTCTGCAAGGGTTCCGCTTGGTCAACCGCACCATCTGCCAGGACGTAGACGAATGCCAGGAGCTGGAGGGTCCCTGTACCACACATGAGCACTGCTTCAACACAGAGGGCTCCTATGAGTGCCCCTGCCAGCTGGGCTTCACCCGGCCCACAGGGACTACAGAGTGCACAGATGTGGACGAGTGTAAAGTGGGCAACCCCTGCCACTGGAATGCCACCTGTCTGAATACAGTGGGCTCCCACACCTGCACCTGTAAGCATGGCTTCACAGGGAAAGGCACCAGGTGTGAGGACGTGGATGAGTGTGCTGCTGAGGCCACCTGCCACCCGCGGGCACAGTGCACCAACGTGCCCGGAGATTTTTCCTGCTCCTGCCAGGAGGGCTTTGAGGGGGATGGCTTCTCCTGCCGGGACGTGGATGAATGTGCTCTCTCTGGTGTCGCCTGCCCCTCCATCTCAGAGTGTGTCAACTCCCCAGGAGCTTTTGTCTGCTCCTGCATGAATGGGACAGTGGCCTACAATGACACCTGCGTGCCCCCCAGTCCCCGGTGTGCTCCCGCCTGCCACCCCTACGGCCTATGCCACCCCTCTCCCGCTGGGTACCAGTGTGTGTGTGACCTGGGCTTTGAGGGGGATGGACTCACCTGCTCTGACATAGATGAGTGTGAGGAGAACATGTGCCCCCAGAATGAGACAGAGTGTGTGAATATACCAGGATCCTTCACCTGTATCTGCAAATTGGGCTATCAACTAAATGGGACAACTTGCATGGGTAAGAGCAGTATACATACATTATATGTATATATATATATATATAAATATATATCTTACTGTGTTGTGTAAAAAAGCATGTTAAAGGGATGGTTCAGTCTATTTTCATGTTTAGGTGAAACATCATCTCAACCTGAGTTGTCTTCATAGGCCAGTAGCTTCTCCAGTTCTCCATTCTCAGCAGTGTAGTGTCTCTCCAATAGACAGGATTCAGACGGTACATAGTTTAGCATTGGTGAAATGAGTTTCTCCTGTGAGAAACTTAACAATCAAAAATACAATCATGATCCTTATTCCACATGTGTAATTACAAAAGCAGCTGAACTCTTACTGTACTGTATAACAGCATGTTAACACAGCTACTACACAGACATATGGGCAACTATTTTGCAAATACATATTCTTCAATTATATGATGTGAGTGTATAGACTTTTAAATGTTTTGTCAGATGAATAATTTTTATTTTTTATCTCTGCCTACTTGCTACATCTTTGTTCCTGTCTCTCAGATGTGGATGAGTGTGGGACTGGAGAGCAGGAGTGCAATGAGTTTGCCCAGTGTCTCAACACTGTAGGGAGTCACGTCTGCTTCTGTCTCAGTGGCTTCACTGGCGATGGGATCAACTGCACTGGTAAGCCCCTTCTCCCTTATCATCAATGTGCAGACCTAGGTTAAAATAGTATTAAACATTATTTATGAATACTTATCTGTGCTTGATTGAGTTTGCCTGGTGCAATGGAAGCAAAATTGCAAACCCCACTCATTTATTTACTTATTATCACTTTTTTTGTTTAGAGTGTTCTCTTGTGTGGAGTCTCTTTTAGCACCATTTGGTTCTGTTTCCCTGACACTGTCCCATTTTGGATGAATTATAGACATTGATGAGTGCCAAACACAAAATGGTGGATGCCATCCAGTCGCCAGCTGCTCAAACATGGCTGGGTCCTTTGCCTGTGCCTGCCCACCTGGCACCAAAGGCACTGGCTTTGAGTGCCAGGATGTTGACGAGTGTGCTGAAAACTCCACCCAGACCAACAACTGCAGCCACCTTGCCACATGCAACAACACAGATGGATCTTACGTCTGTCAGTGCCTGGAAGGATACCAGGGTGACGGGTATATCTGTGAGGATGTGGACGAGTGCCTCTCTCCCTCTTCCTGTGGGGGGAATATGACTTGCCATAACACCCCTGGAGCCTTTGTCTGTACTTGCATCCTGGGCCTGGTCTATGACCAGGGGACATGTGTGAATGAGGAGGATTGTCAGAATGCCAGCAGTGAGTGCCACCTTCATGCCCGGTGCCACCCCACACAGGGCTCCTTCTACTGCCGCTGCCTGGACGGCTACTACGGTAACGGGACAGACTGCGGGGACATGGATGAATGTAACCAATCAGAGGTGAGGTACTGCCCGGAGTTCTCCTACTGCTTCAACACAGACGGCTCCTACAGCTGTGACTGCTGGAACGGTTACAAGGGCAATGGGACACACTGCGAGGACGTGGATGAGTGTGAGATGGGCAACTTCACCTGTCCTGACAACAGCACCTGTACCAATGTGGAGGGTAGCTACCTCTGCCCCTGCCATCTGGGCTTCCTAACCAATAACTCACTGTGTTTGGATATGGATGAGTGTTCCTTGGGTCTGGCGCTGTGCCCAAACGTCTCTGACTGCCGAAACACAGCTGGTTCCTTTCTCTGTGACTGCTGGGAGGGATACCAACGCAACGGCACAGGCTGCATGGATATCGATGAATGTTTCGACAACTCTACATGCCCCGAGCACAGTACCTGTGTCAACACTCAGGGAAGCTACCGGTGCCCGTGTGACAGAGGGTTCTCTAGTGGAGATGACCAGTGTGAGGACATGGACGAGTGCTCATTGGCTGTTCCAGGGCAGCTCTGCACCAACGGGAAGTGCGTGAACACCATGGGCACCTTCTTCTGTTTATGCCTCCAGGGCTTCTGGAGCAAAAACACCACAGAGTGCGTGGATGTGGACGAGTGTTCTGAGTCGTACAACAACACCTCTGTGTGCCGGCCCTACTCCACCTGCGTCAACTTCCCCGGGTCCTTCCAGTGTCCCTGCGACCGCGGCTTCCTCCTGAATGGTACAGAGTGTGAGGATGTGGACGAGTGCAGCGACCCAGAGGAGAGCCCATGCCCGGATCACGCAATGTGCAACAACACAGTGGGTTCCTTCCTGTGCCCCTGTGTGGACGGGTACCGGCCCCAGGGACTGGGCTGTGAGGATGTAGACGAATGCCTCCTCAACACGACATGCCGCTCTGACCAGGTGTGCTCCAACCTGCCTGGCGCATACTACTGCTCCTGCCCTGAGGGGCACCACGAGGAGGACAGTGCCTGTGTGGACACTGATGAGTGTGAGAATCATAGCACTTTAGCGTGCCATCCTCTGGCGAGGTGTTGGAACATTCCAGGCTCCTTCTCATGCCACTGTCCCCTGGGCCACACAGGCAACGGGACCTGGTGTGAGGACGTGGACGAATGCTCTGTCCTGGCGGCGCCATGCCACCCTCGTGCCCGCTGCCACAATTCCCCCGGGTCGTTCCTATGTGTGTGTGCACAAGGCTTTCTGGGCATTGGGCCCCTATGTGTTGACCTGGATGAGTGCCAACAGAACAACGGAGGCTGCCATCCTGCGGCCACCTGTTCTAACTGGGTGGGCAGGTACCAGTGCCAGTGTGGCAGTGGCTGGGATGCCACAGGGGAGAGCGGGCACGGGAAGGCAGGGTGCGTTGACCAGGATGAGTGTGTGTCACCCTCTGCATGTCCCCCCCACACCTCCTGTAGAAACTCCCCTGGGTCCTTCAGCTGCAGCTGTCACATAAACGACACTGTCTGTAAAGAGATGGCTAAGAAGGGTGGGCTATTGCTTTATAAGTCAGCATCACTTACCTATTGTGTTATTTATAATGCCCAGGGAATGAGTGTGTGCTCTGTGTGCATATATCTGCTTCATACATTAGCAGTAGTAGATCTGGAGTCAAGACACATGTCCTGGCCCTCTCTGCAACATTAGTTATTAGTATTAGTTACATGATGCCAGTCACTTAGTTGGTGTGTTTTAGATACAGCATTGTTGCAGGATATGTATGACTGTGTGATGGTGGCCTATTGCATTTGGCTGGGTTCAGTAACAAAATGATAATGGGTCACAAGACATAATGACATACTTGGACTGATCTATGTGCTGTATTTGATCCACAGAGAGTGAGTTGTACCCATTTGGAGAAGATGTGGGGGATGGGAGAGTGGAGGTGGCCACAGCAGATGGGAATTCCCCCTACATCACACCGCCTATGGGTTTCCCTTTCATGGGCAAACTGTATAACAGGGTATATGTAAGTATTTACTCTTTTTTAAGCACTGAAAATGACACTCAGTCATTGGGCAGTAAAACTCAGTAAAACCCAAACCTCTCAAATTCACGTAGGGAAACTCATCTCTCACTATTGGATAAAGTGCACAAAGCTATCATCATTGGGGGAGGCTTTTCCATCTGAAAATGTCCCATGCTGTGGACATTCAGTCTGGTGGAGTATTCTGATTAAATATGCTCTCTCTGTCTCTCTCTCTCTCTCTCTGGGTCAGTTCTCAGATAATGGACTCGTCCAGTTCCAGTCTGTCATGGAGAATGAGCAATTCCTGTTTCCTGTCCCCTTCCTAGAGGGTTTCCATGGCAACGAGGGCCTGGCCATGCTGGCAGTGTTCTGGGACGATGCTGACCTTACTCTAGGGGAGGGCAAACTGCTCTATCAGGTGGGGTCAGAGGTCAGGGGTCAGGAGTCAGAATGAACACAGTCATTATACATAAACGGCTCTGAGAGTGAGGAGATAGTTGAGATGATGACAGACTGGGGTTAAATCATTTCTCTTGAATCTTGGCGTGTCACTCAGTTATGAGATGAGCCTTTTTTTCTCTGTCTCTCCCTCTCTTTCCTTTTCTCTTCTAGGAATACCACAAGCTCAATATGTCAGATATCTATTCTCAAATTGTCTTCAATCGTACGGCGGAGGACGTAACAACATTTGAGGAGAAGAGAGACAACCCTCCATTCACCCCTGCCTGGATTCTGAAGATCACATGGGATCACGTTATGCCTGTCTCCTACCAGAAGATCAACCATTCAGAGGTAATTGCTCTGCTGGCCTAGAAATACACCCCCCCCTTCCTTCCTTGAAGTAATCATTGCTTTACCATGGTTGATCAATGACAGCTATGCCCTGTAATCCTTACTTGGAAGGATGGGAAATGGAAGGATGCTACAAAGACAGGTTTCGTATACAAATACTTTTGTATACTTTTACATCCTCCATGGATAAAGAATCCTGTCTTAGCTTAACTTTACCTCTAACAGACACACATGTTTAGATGGAAAGTGGGTGATTGAATGGTTGAATAGCACAGGGTGTGGTATTGTTTCTCTAGTGTCTGTCCTAGTTTAGAATCCGTTATTGAGTGCAATGTGAGAACCTCAAGTGACTGGCTGCTGTAAGACTGGGAAGATTCACCCTTTACTTTGAATTTCTTCTGAAGTTATGGTCTCTGTGATGACCCCTGGTGGTCTCTTGCAGACTAACACCTTCCAGTGTATCCTGACCACGGATGGCGAGCGCTCCTTTGCTCTGCTCCGCTTCGGGGAGATGCACTGGGGCCCTGGACAGAGGCTTGAGCACAGGGCTCTCACCGGCTACACAGATGGGTGGAGCAACTTTCACAATGAGACCACCATCCCTGCAGAGAACCTGTTTGGTCCAGGAGGGCGATATAGACCCCAGGAGGTGAAGGGGAACACGGGTCAACTGGGCCAGCAGGTGTATGACCTGACAGGAACCCCAGGGGCCGACCCGGACCCTCAGATGAAGTGCCAGGTGTGGGCGCTGAAGGAGCCAGAGCCTGCAGTGTGGGGCAAGGGGGTGTCGTCATGCCCCTGTACCCGCGCCCAGGCTGTGGAGGACCTAGCCTTCGGCCCTGAAACCGCACCCTCCGACCAGGGGGTACGGGTAAGGGAGCTACGCGGGCTTCGCTGGGGGGGCAGAGGAGGTCACGTCTTCCAGTCGATCCTATCCAATCAGCATGGTTCGGGGAAGAGATGTGTGTATGACCCACAGGGACCACTGTTGGCTGGATACAGCGAGCGCTACTTTTCAGGACCCACGGCACAGAAACACATTGGTACACATTAGTAACAGTAAACGTTATTGTGGAACCGACTGTTTTTAATGTTGTTGTAAATGAGTATTGAAATGTATCTAATTACCCACACCATGTCCCATGAACTAGGAACATGGGTCTTCAAATATTATTATATTAGTCTATTTCATTTTCATTTTCTCCTTCCATTTCTAGACGAGGATCTCCTGCCGTTTCAGTGGTGTTGTATACAGTCTCCTCTCTGCCACCTCTACGTGGCCAAGCGGCCCCTCGACAATTGCCAAGGTTACGGCTGGATGAGCCCTGACAGTTGCATTCCAGCTGCAAAGACGACAGGCGGCATTGGTGAGATCCTCCTCCACCCAGCAGAGTTTGGCCGCTTTCATTCATTTCCAGTCAACACAGGAAAATAGTGGGACTCATTTAAAATGTTATTAAATCTTTTGCAGGTCAGCGAGGTTCATACATAACATTCTGGTTTCTAGTTGAATAGTCATGCTTGCCTACATACATAAAAGGTTAATATTAATATACTGTGGTTTTACAATGTTTTCTGAGTGGATAGATTTTTCCCACTCTTGTGTGTCTCTTTTGCCTGTAGGCATGGTGTATGGCAGCCTTCATTTCATCACCTTTGATGGGACTGAGTACTCCTTCAAGGCCCTGGGCGAGTTTGTCATTGTGCGCCTCTCCACCAACACGGGCTCCAATATCTTCACCCTGCAGGGCGAGATGCGCGTGTTGGTGACAGACGGACAGGACAGACGGGTCCCAAACATTATGCGAATTGCTGCCTTTCACCAGGGCATCGGCAAGGTCAGGGAAACAACATTGAAGTGGAGTGTGTCTGTGTCTGTGTGTGTGTGTGTGTGTGCGTGCGTGCGTGCGTGCACGTCAAACATGCGTGTGTGTGTATGTGTGCAATCATATGTTTAATGAGCTAGATGTGGTTACTCTTCCTCCCCTCTCTTTGTACATATGTGTGTGTATTCAGGTTGAGTGGCGCTGTGCAGAGTCAGGGGAGGGACTGGAGGTTCTGGTGGATGATGTTGAGGTCCCTGTCTCTGTTGGTAGGAAAATACCATACATAACATATGAAATACAATAATAAACACATAATATATTGAAATACATTAAGAAACACATGACATAGAAACACAATAATAAACACATAACATATGAAATACAATAATAAACACAGAAACAAGCCAACTCAAAACAAACTGCTATCCAAAGAGAACTCCCATTAGCACATGGAATATTACCACATTAACACATTGTTGAAACCCTAGTGACAGACAGTAGCATTTATTACATGGTAATCCTAAACTCCCCAAAATCCTAAACTTCCAAAAGATGACAGCGCCCCCTGCTGTCCCTGCAGGTGTGGTGCACATGGGCGAGGAGGGCTTTGCGGTGCGCTGTACTTCAGTCAGTCGCTGTGCGGCGGTGTACGCTGGGGGGCTGCACGTGGTAGTGTGGAGGGGGGGCACAAGGAGGCTGGCTGCCCTGGTGGAGGTTCCGCAGGTCTTCTACAACCGTACCGTGGGCCTGCTCGGCCTCTGGAGCTCCAACCGCACCGATGACTTCCTCCTCTCCAACGGCAAACTGATTACCTCCCCCAACAACAACCTGCCATCAGGGGACAACCTGCACATCTTTGGGATGTCGTGTGAGTAATCCTAAATAATAAGCACGAGAGTGCCCTTTCATTTGTTTTAAATGAATGTATTTAATGTAAAATGTTTATAAAAAAAACACTGTGTTGCATATGTGTTTGTTTGTTTGTCCGTGTTGTTTCATAGGGGCTGTGCCTGTGCCAGAGAGCCTTTTGTTCTCCGTCCCTTCGCCTGCAGCCTTTAATCCGGCGTCGACAGAAGAGCTGATGATGTCCGTTAGTCCAGCCGAGATGGTCAGGCTGATGAAAATGTGTCAGAGGAGCGTCCAGTGTGTCCATGACATTCTGGCCTCTGACAGCGCTGAACTGGGTCTGCAGAGTCTGAGGTCCAAGGAACAGTACAACAACCTGGCTAAGGTGTTCGGTGAGGAACCTGCCAGCCACTATCATCTGTGTCCCAGAAAAAAACCTTCTATTTCCATGTTTGATAATTTTTTTATCAGTTGAAAGTAGTCATACTCCTCCATGTCCTGTGAAGGTTTCATGACGATAGCTTTTTTCTCAATTCCTGAAAAGTTTACTTTTCGGAGATACAAGGGTTCTCCAGGACTCCAATGGTATTCTCCAGTTGGAGTTCTCTATAGGCCCAGATCTAGGATCAGTGTACTCTCCCTTAATCCTAACCTTAGCCATGGGCAGCCAGGATGCTAAATGCTAAACTGACCTGAGATCAGAAAGATGAAAACAATTTCATCCATACTCCACCATATACCTCTGTGACATATCAAATGCAGGGATAACAGGTAATATCAAGTGTGTGGTGCTATATGTTGTTGAAGTTTCAATGTGTCTCCTATGCTGTCGTATGTAGGGAACATGCCGCCCATTGTGACTGAACCCACAGTGATCCGCTGTAAGGTGAACTCCACTGCCCAAGTCCAGTTTATCGCCCAAGACCTCAATCAAGATCCTGTCAGCTTCTCATTGCTCTTTCCCCGACCACCACAAACCTCAATTGGGAACGGTAGGTGATGCACGCACGGATGCAGGCACACACACTCTCTCTCTCTCTCTCTCTCTCTCTCTCTCTCTCTCTCTCTCTCTCTCTTTAATGCACAAACAAACAAACACTTTGGTAACTTATTTAATTTCCTCCTCTGCTTCCTCTCCCAGGTGATGGAATCCTGTCCTGGACACCACTCAACATCCAGCCTGTGCTCCTGACCGTCCGAGTCAACGACCACCTGTTCAGCTCCCATTTCACCCCCCTCCTGCAGGTGTGCAACTGCCTCAACGGAGGCACCTGCCAGTACCACAGCATTGCAGAGAACCATCTGCAGGGCAAATTCCAGGTAAAACATTGCTGGTTTTACCTGTTTATAATGTGCAGAATATGTATTTCTGATATGTACTTTATGTGGGCCCGGCTGTTTTCTCTTTGGACTATATTAGCTTGATGTACATGGTTTTGTACTAGGGCCGGGGTTAGTTGATTTCCAATTCAGGAAATAGATAGAAATGACAATTCAATGATCGCAAAAAGGGCATTTATTTTCAAAGATTTCTCAACAAACTGAAAAAGAGAAGCTATTTACATCAAAATATAATTTTGTTTTCCTTTTTTAAATTATAAACTGAAATCACTTCCTGAAATGTCTGAATTGAAATGGAAACCCAGCTTTGTACCCATGATGCTATTGTCTACCACCTGAACCTCCCCCCACACACTCTTCCTCTGAGCACTGTTCTCTCAGGTGGTGGGATGTCTCTGTCCTAAGGGTTTCAGTGGGATGTTCTGTGGGAACAGCACAGACGTTTGTCAAGGGAGACCCTGCTTCCCTGAAGTGGAGTGCCAGTCACAGTCACAGTCGCCGAAAGACCCTGACTACTTCACCTGTGGAAACTGCCCTTCACCCACGGTCTACCAGGACAAGCAGGGATACAAGTGCTTTGAGAATGGTCAGTAAGCTTTGGATAATGAGCTTGCAACTCAGAGGAAATGATTAAGAAGGAAATTATTATATTTAAGTTTAGGGAATTATTTGGGAGTTATTTTTCTAGGTCAAATGACCTGACATGGAAAAGCTAGTCCAATCTGTAGCTATTGAATTACCATTCTCCTTTCATGTCACTCACTTTTTCTCTCAGACTTCTGCCTCCCACCTTTCCCCCCACCTTGTCACAAAATGGCCAACTGCCTTAACTCGGGGTACAACTACACCTGCAGGTGTAAGGCAGGCTTCACTGGGGATGGACTCAACTGCACAGGTACTGCACCTTACTGTAAACACATTAATACACACTTTCCTAAACACAACATTAAGGATCTGTGAGCCATATGACAATTGTGTATGGCTGGAGAGTTATGGGTTTACAGTTCATTTTAATACCTCTCATCCTTATGCAGATATAGATGAGTGCCAGGACCCCTCTGCCTGTCCCAATGCTAAGTTTGAGTGTGTGAACACGCCAGGGTCCGTCCGCTGCTCCTGCCGCTACCCGAACACCAAAGAATCTGATGGCTGTGGTATGTTGTCTACTGTCGTGGTATCAATAACAGGAGTGGAATATACTAATGGAAAAATTCTAATTACAGTAAACAGATTATCTTTGTACATTGGCCAACATGTTTTATTTGTATCTTTTCAGGTGACTCTGCTAATCCTCCAGGTAATGCCTGCTTTTCTTCATCAGTGTTAAATGACCATGGTTAGGGTGACCACGCAGAGTGTGAGGTCATCTGATGTCCTTGTTGTTGATGCTGACAGGGTTTAACGTCTTCAACGTCTCCATTGGCTGGAAGAAACAAGGGGCTGGAGCAGAGGGGCTGAAACAGGTAAGTGCGTGCGTGCGTGCGTGCGTGCGTGGTAGTGCCATGAGGAGTAGCCCATTCATGTCAATGGTGATGCCCTCACCAGCACTGCTAGCTGAGCCAGGCAAGAAAACTGGCTGGTCAAGTGGCCACAGATGAGACTAATTGAATTGTCAACTATCTTGGTTACTTTGAGTGAAGCGCACACCATGTTTTTAAAAAATGTTTACCTCAGGTTGGTGGGCCAGTTAAATGGTAATTACGTAACAGACTTGCACCCAAGCTAATATTGGCTAATGCGAGACACTAAAGCTGTGTCTACGCCTGATACATGTGATAAGATTTAGATGGTGAGTGAAGGAGTTTTGAGAGTATTGTTGATGTAGATAATATGATGGATAATTCGCAGCTGGAGGAGATTCTGGCTATGGGCTTCCAAAACAAGTTCTACAATGCGAGTGCAAAGGGACCTAGAGCACGCCTGGCGGAGTTCAGGATCAATGTGTCCAGTGACACCCCGCACTGGTACATCAGAGACTACCTCACTCGTGTCAGTGGATACTACGGCATCAAAGCTGCTGATGTCGGAGGTAAAACCACTGTAGATTAAATTGTACTACCTCAGCTCAATGATTAAATTTTACAACCTCAGCTCAACGATTAAATTGTACTACCTCAGCTCAACGATAGGTGGCGACAAGGAGGTCTGAGACTGTGTGAAGTATAATTATTATATATTTTTTGATGGTATAATAGATTATCATAATGATGATTATTTGAATTAATGTAGATACAGGAAAAGTAGAGTTGGATTTTGCCATATAAGAACTGAGATGGTTTTATATGATGATCTGCTAACTGTCAGCTAACACAGCAACTCTCTCAACCCTCTCAACCCTTGTCTTGCAGACCTGGACGAGTGTAATTCAAAGGAGGCTGTGTGTGTGCATCCTGCTCTCTGTGCCAACACCTACGGAGGCTACAGGTGTGTGTGCAATGGCACCGCTGATGTGGAGGAGACCCAGTCATGTATTCTAGGTGAGGATAATGACACATACAATAATAGCTGAAAAGTAGGGCTAGTGGATCTGATGGCCAAAGATACTTTACAATAGATAGGACTGAAAAATAAGGTAGGACTGAAATAAGCAGGCCAAAGGAAGTCCATTTAAAGTATTTATTGGGTCAGCTGTCAGCATCCAGCGCTATTCTCAAAAACAGTGTGGTTCTTACTATAAAATAATAAACAGCTGCAGCTGTCAGGTAATTGGCACACATGAAAAGGGGCCATGAAGGGCTGGCCTTTTCATCAATAGCCATTACCATTTATGTACTATATATACTATAGGTTATCTGATGATACACAGTATGACATAAAGATCTGTCAATGAAATGTATTTGAAATTCTTTTCTTGAGTCTTCCATTGCTTTCATTGTGTACAGCTTGACAGAGCACAGCTTTACAAAGTGTTTGCACAGTATTTGAAATAATTTAAAATAGTATTTGAACCCAGGTCTGGTGTCAATGGTTTTTTTAAGCCTGGCTTTTCACACTGTCCTCTCTCTCTCCAGGCAGGGATGGTGTGAACAGCACGGGGGTATCTGAGGCCCCTTTTAATGAGGATAAAAAGCCCCTGATACTGGGTTTGGTCCTGGGTATCGGGATCCCTCTCCTCCTCCTGCTGCTCCTGACAGTCCTGGCCTGCTTCTGCTGCTCCTGCAACAAGACCATCACAGGAGAGTGAGTACACCTCCTCCTTGTAACCAAACCCTAGTTCACATGACAGAGCCCAACTGAGCTAAACCGAGTTGAGCTGCACTGGGCTGGCCTGGTTACGCATCCACCGTAGTTGCTGAAACAGTTCTTGAATAGACAATGTGAAAGGACATTATCCAAACCAGCACAGTACAGTTCAGGTCAGCCCTGTAGTGTGTGTTGTGTAAATCGCCAAATAGTTTATTACTACTCTGGGATTTTTTGATACAGAACACAGTATTATAAGGACAAAAAGATTACCATTACCGCAGTATATTTGTCAAAACACCCCCAACCAACAACCCCCAAGAAACTGTATATAACCGTGCTAAACAAGTTAAAATCCTGTGCTGGATAACAGAGGCACATCTGGCGCGTGTGTCCTTTGGCCATGTAGCTAGGTTGATCATCTCTATGTCTTCAGAGCTGCAGCCTGCAGATGTACAGCATCTGAAACAGGTGTCATTGGAGCTAGAGAGAAACATAATCCCTCATAGTCTTAACCTGTCATTTATTGTACTGATGTACTGCTACAGAGGTCATGGGGGATAGTGTGGGATTAGGTAGGTTGAATTAAAGGACATTGTCCCATTGTCCATGGTTATATAGACCCAGACTTACTCTTCAGCTTATATACATTAGAACCAATATGGATTATGTTGGTGTATGTCTAATGGCATATTTTAAGTCTCTACTTACTGTGCCAGATGTGGTCTCTAATTTCTCTGTTCTTCTGTTTCTGTCCAGACTTCCAAACTTGTTGCCAGAGTACATTCAAGAGCAGTACAACCCTCCGCCCTTCAACTACTCTGATCCAGCCCTGCACTACACCAGCCACTGCAGTCCGCGCATCATAGACAACCTCACACCCAGAAAATATTGCAGATAACATATCCAGAACACACACATGCACACACACTTTCATTGAGCTATAATGGTTGTGTACTGTATGTTTTTTTAAGAATTAAATGCTATTTATACTACAACCAATTGTTTTAAAGCTGAGTGGCCTTTAAAGTCAAACACTGGCTGAGCAATGGGTCTGCACAAGGCATAGGAGTCAGCTGGACATGAGTGGGGAAACATTTAGCTAAAAAGATCCGGGGGCATACCCCCCCTGGGAACTTTTTTTTTGGAAAAACAGCTTTTAAATTCAAATTTATAGTGACTTTTGAGGAAAGGATATAGACTAATCTTGATTTACAATTAAAGCAAATTACAAGGTATAGAGGGGCCTTGCAGAGGGGCACTTACTCTGGTACAGTCCAGCCAGTCCTAGGGCCATTCAGACTGTACTGAGTACCAGCACGGCTGCATTGCTTTACCACAGGTGTCGTCATTCTAGCGCAACTTACGTCGCCTGACCTACCTTCGGCAGATCAGTGTGGACAGAGTCGTGCTATCTAATGTAAAACAATAGTGTGACTATGAATGTGGATATATTCAATTAAACAACCATTTTAAAGTACTCTTTTCCTGCTACTGTACAAAACATTACTCACTATCAGTATTTCACTCAGCCAGAACTACTCAATGTTAGCTAGTTAACTTAGCAAGTGCTAGAGATAAAACACAGAGATAAGACACTGCATCTAGAGTAACTACTAGCCAGGAGAAAGCTTATAGTGTCTCAAATTCACACATTCTAAGATCTCAAAGTTTACACGTTGATTTACTTTTTACTTATATTCACTGTTTCTTGTTGCCTACAATTACTTTACCCGGTGCAGTAGTAGGCTTATGATGCTGCTGAGGCTGACAATATTGAGGCTGGCAATATGGGGGGGGGGGGGGGGGGGGAGTTAAAGCTGGGGCAACACTTAACCATCTGACCTAGCAAGAACAAAGTGTTGGCTGGGGAACTGGGTGGGAAGTAAACCACTGCGGTGATTTTAGTTTCCAACTGACCATTGCCATTGCTGTGCCTTATAGTGCCATTATTATTAGCAAACATACCCTTATCTACTGGAAGGAATTTTATATGTCAAAATTACATTCTATTCTAATCTCATTGTATTATTACAGAGTATGGATGGTCACCTATTTGTAAATACAATGTTGTAAAGCATTGGATTGATGCTAATAGTTTATAGTATTTTAATAAATTGATCCTCTGTACATCCTTTGCTGAACTTTAAATCCATCTGCTGTGAACAGTCCCCATGTCACCAGCTTGGAACTGTGGTGGAGGATTCTTTCACACAAGTGATTATTATGTGGAGTTGCAGTAGCCCCTTCCGCCACTAAGTGTCAGCGCTGAGTCTTCCACAGCGCGAGGATCAATCACATGTTTGTGAGTGGGTTAGGCAGCGCAGCAGACACCTGCTCTGCAGCCCTCATCGCAAAGTGGCTGCAGCATGCGGCGTGGTGCCCCCTGCAAGATGAGATCATCTGAGTGCAGGGTAGCCCTGCAGGTCCCTGCACCGCAGAGAGGCCCACACTAACAGGCAGGGTCAAGGGCAGGGCACTGCACACACACACACACACACACATCGCATAACCTCTGCAGTGCCTCATGTATTTCCTCTCAAGGATAAGTCAACAGTAAACTAAAGAAAGTTTCTGGAGGTAATGGAGAGGATGTACAGTATAGCAAGCGCCACTCCTGACGCATACAAAAGAAGAACTCTGAGACATGAATATCAGACACTGAATCTGACATCAGAGGGAGACGCTGAAGATGAATAATATGACAAGAGTGTTTGGTATCCTACGTCGTTTATGTTTTGTCCCTCGCTGCTTCATCTGGTGTTGAAGGCTGCAGTGTTTGAACTAGAGCTCCACACTGACTGCAGTAGACACCTGGAGGGAAGCCAGACAAGTAGGGAGGGAGAGGGAGGGGTGAGAGAGAAGGAGACATAGAGAAAGTAGGGGTAAAGAGGGAGAGAGAGAGAGAGCTGGCTAAGATCAACAGCAGGGACTCAAATTGACAGTAAGTGGTGGTGTCCTTTTTGATCCCCTCAAATAAAGGCACTAGCTACAGAGACACTATTGACTGGACGTCCAGACAGACGGACAGAGCTAGGGGAATTGTAACCAAACATGCTTACAGTATATCCATTTCATCATAACATGATTGAAATAGCCAGGGAATACTGGCCATCTAAATCCTCTTATCAGATTTGAGGCCATTAATCATTCCTGTGGCATGATATAATTCGGCAATCCAAGTCATTGATCAGTTACACAAGTCTGTTTCAGTTGGTCTCTATCACAGGCCTGTTGTTGGACTTTAGCCTTCACTGCTATCACACACTCATAAAACCATAACGGCTCTCAAGTAAAACCATTCATATCCACTGGGAGCGTCTTGCTCCTCCACGTCACCTTTGACCAATGCAGACCTTTGGACAGCTTTTAGAGAGAACAGCTCTCCAAGGAGAACACTCAGATCCAACCTAATTGCCTGCAGTCATAAAAAATACATGTATGCATCTTGTCATGCACACACCCCCTGCCCATAGTAGTAGCACCCCTCACTCTCCTACCTACAGTTTTCACATTTTTTATTACAAATACACACACACACACACACACACACATACACACACACACACACACACACACACACATACACGCACACACACGCACGCACACACACACACACACACACACACACACACACACACACACACACACACACAAATGCAAACACACACAAATGCACACACTATAACTGTTTCTCCTATGAAAGGCGAGCCATCATCCTGGCATTGAGCCAACAGGTGCATTACAACGCCTTATACATTAATGATGACTATGTCTTCCAGTTACACAGGTAAACATCCTCTCATATTTGTCACCTGTTCTTACCTCTGGAGGTCCTCATGCCACTTATGCCAGTGCAAGTAGTCGCTCTTTTTTGGTATAAGCTTTTCTTAAAAGCTCCTTTAGGGAGACATTGACCAGTAGGAATAACGGCCACACATCTCGCAAATAGATGAATGATTTCACTGCATAGCTTTCACAGAGGGACACGAGCAACTCTTACTGTATGTGTGATGCCACAGCCCACACACAACTGACGCTAATGAATGAAGACCCAGAAGGGGTGAGACTAAGAGCAGCTATCTGGGGGGAACGTTCTGAGACAGGATATTGCAAATCAAGTCTCTTTTCTCTGGATGAGTTACACATTCAGTACCATGCATACAGTACCATAGAGACAACAACCTGGCCCTCAACATCAAGAACACCAAGAAGCTCATTGTGGACTACAGGAAAGCTGGGGGCTGCAGACACACCAACAGAATGGAGGTGGAGCGTGTCTCCAGCTTCAAGTTCCTGGGTGTCCACATCTCAGAGGACCTCTCTTGGACCCTCAACTCCTCTACCCAGGTCAAAAAGGCACAGCAGCATCTATACTTCCTGAGGAGACTAAAGAAAGCCCATTTGTCTCCTAGGATCCTGGTCAACTTCTATCGGTGCACCATCGAGAGCATTCTGGCAAACTGCATCACAGTGTGGTATGGCAGCTGCTCTGTCTCTGACCGGAAGGCCCTGCAGTTCATCACCGGTGCCCAACTCTCTGCCATCGAAGTCCTCCAGTTCAGGTGGTGTCTGCAGAGGGCGCGAGGCATCAGTAGGGACACCTCTCATTCCAGCGACAGACTGTTTGCCCTCCTCCCATCTGAGAGGTGGTACAGGAGTCTCCGTTCCCGCACCAGCAGGCTTAGGAACAGCTTCTTCCCTGCAGCTGTTACTTTGCTGAGCTCAGAATCCCGGCAGTAGCCCCCCCCCCTACCAGCCCCTTCTCCAGCCCCCAACAAGAGGAACATTGACTCCCAGTATCAGGGTACCCTCCCCCCATACCTCTACTAGCTGCACACTCAGGACTTCAATTTAACATATTTATTATATTGGTCTCTAATTATACATCTTACATGTATGTAACAGACCTCAAGACCTATTGCCCTTGTTCAACTGTACATATCATATTGATATTCATCTCATATATATTCACTTATTATATTCATTTATCTATACTCACTGTAATATCTTATACTGTAATACCATGCACTGTCTACAATATCATGTCTTTTGCACTATGCCACTGTTTGCACTATTTCTGCTATTGCAAAACTGCATTTCATTGTCTCAGTACTTGTATCCTGTGCAATGACAATAAAGTTGAATCTAATCTAATAGAGAGGGGCAATACAGGGAACACACAATGCGTAATGAAGGAAGATACATTAAACACATAATACACACTGTAGACACACCCTGTTGTGAATAAATCATCAAACAATAACATCATAGAGATTGGTTTCAGATTTTATAGATCATGAAGTAATTTCTCTAGGGTTCCAATCAACCCTATCCATATTAACCTTAAACCTCAATCATGTTTGACCCCAACAAGTCCCCAGAGACCCAGAGCGTATCAGAGGGCATGTCATCAAGCACCCTGCTCATTTTGCAAATGTATGGAATAAATCAGCAAACACTAGATAGATAGAGATGAAAACATATTGATGTAGCTTTTTTGTCTCCTTTTCATAAAATAGCCAACTATATCAAAAGTTGTCATGAACCAATGTTTCTTTATATCAGAATGTCATTTCAGCAATACTGTAGTGTTAGATAGATGATAGAGACATAAGCAATAATTTGAACCCCAGGCGTAGTGTCTGACACACAAAGTGCCTACGGCATTGACACTCTAACAGAGTACTGTGGGTGCAGCTACGGACAGACACACGTGAACTTAAGCATCTAAAATGTGTCTCATACTCAGTGCATAAACTGAAACACACACACACACACACACACACACACACACACACCAGCTTATCTTGCTCTTGTGACAGATTTAGGCCTTTGTGTCGTTTCCTTCAGTGTTACATAATCAACAGTGTGAGTAAAATCCTGTTGCAGAAAAACAGATTTCAGTGAATAGACTTCAGTGTGCTCCAGATTAGGTTAGAAAAGCCTGGGTGATACCAACACACATCACCTCTACAATCAAAGCTCTGTGAAGAGAAAACAGATTTAAATATATATATTTGATGTTGTTTTTTTTATGCTTTTATGCATTTCTGTTTTGTTTTTTTACTCTTTCATCACGACATGAGCCAAATGTCTGACTGAAGATCATAGACAGAGGGAACATGTCTTAAATGCACATGGGGCTAATTTCTAATGTTCTTTCCTAAATGCTACCTCTTTGTGGAATCTATGACTGTCAGTGAGCATTCTTTCAATCCTTCTCACTCTACCAGTTTCCATCCTCCCCTGTGTCTCCCGTGGGATGGGGCCAGAGACAGGTGGCCAGTGGGACACAGGAGAGCAGCCAAGCATATGAAATCAGGCTATCAGATTCTCCCATCCACACCACCAGCACCAGACATGAGAATCCACAGTAATCTGACAGCACTGCTGTAGACCCAGCCACATCTGCTATCAAATACAGCAGAATACACACGCATGCACACACGCGCGCGCACACACACACACACACACACACACACACACACACACACACACACACACACACACACACACACACACACACACACACACACACACACATACACACACACAGCTTGTCCAGCCCTAATAACTCCTAATACCTATGATGTCTGGAAAGTCCCAACAATAGGAGATGTAGGGGACTGTTTCTCTCACAACTTGATATAACGTACAACCAAATTAAGAGAGCACAAAGCAAGCAGAAACATCATGTTTTATTAGGGCACTCCCTTTTGGAAATAGTCCATTAATCCCACTGCTGCTCCCAGCCTTGTGTGTGTGTGTGTGTGTGTGTGTGTGTGTGTGTGTGTGTGTGTGTGTGTGTGTGTGTGTGTGTGTGTGTGTGTGTGTGTGTGTGTGTTGTGTCGGTGGGTATTGTTATAACAAGAAAAATATATGTCTCCATTTAATTAATGAATAAAAAGATTACATTATTATGATTATGATTATGAAACAGAAATGGATGTTGTAGAGTTGTGCAATGTGTAACGATGCAGTAAGTGCATGCTCTCTCTGTTACTAAATGCTTACCAATCCCATTAATTTAAGGGTACCCCAGAAGATGATGCTTAGAAATGCAATCCTTCTCTGCTATGGACTAGAATGCAGCGGCAGCGCAAGACCAAGGGAGTGACGCATTGCAGGTACAAACACACCAATCAGAAATGGCTATTTCATCCAGCTACGTCTTGTGCCGCGCAAGAGAAATCGCAGACTAGCAGAAATTATAAATCCGCAGTTAGCTAGTCCCTATGCTACTGGCATTTTTATATTTTTATATCTATTTAATATCCTTAGTGAAAACATATATAGAGATGCTATAATATTTAGAATTTAAGGAATTTGTAAATCTGGATTATTTAGTTATATTTTGTTGATTTGGTCGTTGAGGAAAAAGGAAGTTGGCGGAGGGATATCAAATGTGGGAGGGGTTATAGAGCAACCGTTAAAGGCGCGTCAAATTGCCTCTGACAACAGAGTATTCAGTAAGGTTGCAAGATTAGGTTTATTCAGTCGTTACTATCCTTTACCGAGTGTCGTCGTTTAGCCGCTACAACTATATCGAAACCGCCATGGTAAGTGAGGCAAATAAGGACTTCTCTAATATTACTAGCTAGCAACAACATACATTATCACACACTTTGTCTTTAAAATCGTATGCGATACGTAGACTTATCTGATGTTACTAGCTTGTAGTGCTTGTAGTGCTTGACAGCTTGCTAGCCATGCCATCTGTCACTGCCGTAGAGATTGGGTGAGCTAGTTGACGCTAGCAAGCCAAATCGTTGTTGAAGCATAGTTAACTTGTTAAAAGCAATTCACGTTATTACATAGTGTATGTACTAATATTTTCAATCAACGTCTTCCTTCTCTTCAGCCAGCCAGCCATGTTAAGTTAGCTAGTTTGCTAGCTAATTAACATTGGCCAGTTAAGATTACCGCCAATTTGCAGGTGTGGTTGGAATCATTCATTGTTGACTGTAGCTAACGCGACGTAATGTTGGCGTCAAAACAATGGCAACCACTCTGGTGCATATACGGTAGCATCAAGTTAGCTAGCTGGTGAAGTAGCTAGCTAGTGAAATCTAGTATGCTAGGTATTGAATTATCAAGCTGAATGGTCATTCATTTGACTCTAGTTGACTGTTACTATTATTAGCGAGCTAACGTCTTGTCTAGGATTTTGACAGATGGCTATAAGGTTTTTGCGCATCTCAAGATTATTGTACTCCAATGCCATCTAGCATGCTGGCCTTGGGACTGATTGACGAGATTGTGATGCATGGTCACTATCTGGCTAACTAGCGAAGGAACATGGCTAATATTTCGCTAATATTTCATGACCTAATTATTATAGCTAGTTGTCGGCTTGATAACAGTCCAGAAAAGAACGGTGGTGGTAGATTCAAACTCACTGAGTTGGTGAGCTAACCTTGCTATCGGAGTAAAAAAAAGAAAAGAAAAAAAAAGCGTGCGTTGTCTGGCGTGGCACAATTGTAAATTCCCTCTTATGTTTCTCCCTAGGCTGATCAGCTGACAGAGGAGCAGATTGCCGGTAAGCAGCGTTGCATTGCACTCTTCTCTCCCTTTACACTGGCACGTGGCCCAAGGTGTGGATCCCCACCTCCGCAATGGATTTATATTTTCGCCTTTTAAGGAAGAATGAATGGACAGGTTTCTGCCTGATTGCTCTCTGAACCCAGCTCTAAAGGACTACGTTTTCATGATTGCTACATAATATGCTGGATCTGAAAGTGATCATGGTTTTCTATTGGAGAGATTTGGAATTTATAAACTGCCAGCTGCAGCCTTTGCACTGGGTGTGTCCTTGTTGGCTGGAATGCTGCTCGTTTATAGAAGGAACCGGAAAGTATAGTGAGCTGATATAAGCTAATTTCAAGTATGGCTGTTCAGTAGTGTGTAGTACACAGGGTCTGAGTATGACAATTAAACTTTTTTCCACCGATAAATATGTAGGTTAAAACCAGAGCTTTTGAGGTCATGTTAGAATATGTGGTCTGAAGTTTCACAATGGTGTCTCCAGGACAGTGAAGAATATCTGAGGACATGGTTCATCTATTTGATGGAGATCTATAGCTGCAATAGCATATGCTGACTTGCTGCTGCCCAGACAGTTGTATTTAATGGTGTCAGCCTTCAGGGTGTAAATCCTTGTTCGGACTGTTTGCTGACAACATGCATCTTTTCAAGTGTATGTTTTGGCAATTTTAACGTGGGCCTGTATCCCCTGAGAAGCAACCTGATTCCAAGTGGTCTAAGGCTTCTCAGCTAGTCATGATTGCAGGCGCGAATCACTTCTGCCCTGTGTGTGGTCACCTTGTCCAGTGTTTCCTGACTCTGGCAGGTGTATTCATCATGCAGATCCCTCTCCATCAAAGGGCAGTTCCCCAGTGTGGCTAGTGATGGTCCTAGAAGCTGCAGGCCAGGTTGTGGTTTTCATGATGCTGACAAGCTGCTGAGTGCCACAACTCATTGCAGATCACCCCCATCACTCTGCAGAGGGCCTCTGGCTACCCAGCCAACAGCTTGTAGGTCATTCTGCTGCCTAACTTTGCCCTGGTGTTCAGTCAGTGGGTTCTGTCCTTGTTTGTCTAGAAACCATGCAGTCGAGGGACTCTCAATGCTGTCATACTGTTGGTTTGAAAGACAAGTGATACAATAACTTTTTGGGTCATTGACTAGCATCAGGGCTTAACAGGATGTTGGTGGAAGGCTGAGGGTTAGGGTGGCATGTGTTGACACTGAGAATTATAGCAGCGATTTCATACTAAAGGCGGATATATATATCTTACCACTTTTTTTTAATTTTTTATTACAATGTTTCTCTGAAGTTTGAGATTTGTTGACATTGAAAGTTTGCAACCTTTTTTGGGCAGACCTTTGTTTCTCTGCATTTGGGAAATGTGTTGGTGTGACTTCCTCTGTTGGGTGTTCTAGAGAAGAAGCTCACTTGTTCTCTTTCCTCTGCCCTCTGCAGAATTCAAAGAGGCTTTCTCGCTCTTTGACAAGGATGGCGATGGCACCATCACCACCAAAGAGCTGGGCACCGTCATGCGCTCGCTGGGCCAGAACCCCACAGAGGCTGAGCTGCAGGACATGATCAATGAGGTGGACGCTGACGGTAAGGCTCCATCTTTAGTCAAACATATCCTTATCTAACTACACATACTCGGGTGCCCTAAATACTCTTGTTCATTCTCTCTGCAGGTAATGGAACGATAGACTTCCCAGAGTTCCTGACCATGATGGCAAGGAAGATGAAGGACACAGACAGCGAGGAGGAGATCAGAGAAGCATTCCGTGTCTTTGACAAGGTAACACTTATTCGCATGAATATCTACAGAGGTGTGTTTTAGTGCGATTGTTGTCAGTACTCACTAACTGACACATTGCTGTGCTCTAGGATGGAAACGGCTACATCAGTGCTGCTGAGCTGCGCCATGTGATGACAAACCTTGGGGAGAAACTGACTGATGAGGAGGTTGATGAAATGATCAGAGAAGCAGACATTGATGGAGATGGCCAAGTCAACTATGAAGGTTGGTAGTTTTTTTTAGTTTTTTTTCATGGATGTACTGTGTATCTACCCACTGAAGTAATATTTGCCAAAATGTGTTTCCCCTGTGCAGTAGAATGACTAGAGCTTATGATGCGTTTATTATAATTTCAGTGAACCCAATTGCCTTTTTGTTTGATTTGTAATCCTGATGGTGAAAGATGAGGAACTTTAACATTACCTTTTGTTCTTTCCCTTGCAGAGTTTGTACAAATGATGACGGCGAAGTGAAGGCCTTGTACAGATTTTTCTTATATAAATAATTTGCCTTTTTTTTTTCTTGTGTAATTTATCTGTAAAATCTTAATAGCCCCCTCCTCCCTCCCTGCTGTCCAAAGGAACTGCATGTAAACTGCATAAAGCTCTTGAGTCCCCATGTCCCTTTCTTTTGCTGTCATCGTGTTTTGGAGTGACGAAGCGGCCGTACTAACAGATGCCTGCCTCGGCCCCAGCGGTCGGAGGGCTTAGAACCGTCCCATCATGTCGCCTCAGCCTCCTGGTGCGTGGTGGCATTGGAGACCTGTCACCTGGTTGTGGCATGGAAACGATGTAGAGGAGTAACTCTGCATGGACCACGGACAAAGTATATATGGAAATCTCAGCATTGCACTACTGCAAACACGGGTGTATCCTCTAGGTACTCGTACAAACTCTTTTTGTATCAGCTGTTCTATACCAGAAAACAACTTTGTTTTAATCTTACTATGCTTTTTAATGTTGTGCTCACTTTTTTTTCTTTTATGGCCTTTGGGTCATGCCTCAAATAATCCATTCCAAGTTGTATATTTTTGTTTTCCAATAAATTTTACAATTTACCCAGATTTGAAAATTGTCTTGTTTTCTCAGCCATTGATCCTTTTCAGTGGAATTTTTGTATTAAGGAAATCTGCTCGTTTTGATTAATACAAATGCTTCCTCATGTTTGCATAGAAACACATGAAAGATGTTTACCATTAGTAACCATGCAAAATACTCAAGCACTGAAGATGTCAGCCAGTGCCTCTTAACATTCAGCTAAGCTTAGATCAAATCTGTATTGTCATTTAAATAAATGGATTGAGTGGGATCGAAGGCTTCTATTTCAACGTGCTACACAATAGTACTCAACAATAGATTACCCCTGTACTGCTCAGCCCCTTTGTTACACAGGCATGTGTTGTCTTGGCTTAGTACCAGGAAGAGGCTGACTGCCTATGTCTTAATTAGCAGAAGCCCCAATCGTGTTGCTTCAATTGCAAGTAATCATACATCAGAAACACAATGATGTAAATAGAATTGTATCCATTTGTATTTAGTTTCTGATTGTTGAGTTTGTTACAGTAGCTTGCTGAGATACAAGTTTGTTATTTTGAAGAATGATGAAATAAAGCTCTTTATTGTGGACCTCCCACTGCCTCCGGAGCCTCTGTTCCCTGACACTGGCTAGGGCACCATATGCATTCGGAGCCCAAGCCAACAATAGTGACTACACAATTGGTATTCAATACCAGGCAAATATTTGTAGAGGATGCACATTTTTATATTTTTTCTTAAACATGGAGTCACAGGATTGCCATTCCCAGCATAAGAGACTAATGGCCTAGGCCTACTGTTAAGCATCTGTGACATGGTATGGAAGATAAGTAGAGAATGAGGTAAAGACATTATTTAGACATCATCAGATGTGACTTGATCAGTGTGTATTTCAGTTTGTCTCCATACTGTACAGTTGAGTGTCATGTGAGACTTTATTAACAAGCAGAGCGTAAACATGCATTTGGCTCATCAGAATCATATGTTCCATGTAGCCTAGCAACGGTGCAGAACATTCTGCTCTTGCTCGAGAGACCTTATCAGGCTCTATAATACATCATCTTTAGCTCTAGTTCACAGTGTGTGCAGTTAGTTACAGAGCATCACTCAGAAGTCTACTGAAGAGAGAAACGTTTGAAGTGGGACAATTTCAATTGTGCCCCAATCTTCTTAAGTTTACCATCCCCCGGAAAACAAATGGCTGTGAGCTCTGTGGAATGTCTTGAGGTGTCAAAACTGTGATGTCAGCAGTTTAGAAGTATTGTGGTTGGGTCTCCTTATCCACAGCTCCTAATTTATATACTGTGGTTTTTAGGAGCAGAGGTAAGGGAAAAGCTCTCTCGTTCCTGCGTCCTGTTGTGAGGTTCTCATCATGTTGTAAGTAGGATTGTTTTGTGATGATCGTTGGTCATCTCTCTATTAGAATGTAACATTGTTCTATGAAGTATCTGCCTTGTAATAGATGTATAACTATACAGTATTATTAAAGCCTTTTAATTCATTCTATTTGACCTTTTTTGCACTAAATAAGCACAGACACAATTTGTAAATTACTTTAAATGGATTCATTCATTTTGTGGTATTGGTTCTTGGCACATGCTTCAGGAACGTATTGTTTGTAAGGAAACTCTGCATTGATTAGCGTTATAGACGACCTATTTCAGGACCGATATAAACCGTGCTTTCATAGCTTGGAATAATCACTCACCATGTGTAATGAATACAACGGCTAGAGATAAAGAAGTTCATGAATTGATTGAGCTGTGTGCTTCGGTAACTGGTAAAGACACGTTGCTGAAATTGAACAAAAAAGACAAGAAGCATCTAAATGCTGATTCGTCAGAGAATTAAATCCTTGATTATTGGCAAACAATTGGCATCCGTAAAAGCAACTGAAACTACAACTCGATAACTATGGCCACGAAACACTTAGTTGGGCAAAACAGCAGGAGAAAGATGCGAAAATGATTGCTACATTGGGAGGTAATGTTAAGCGTTTGCTACAATACAGAGTGACGCTTCCGACACTAAAAGAGGAATTAGTTCTCTGTCCTTCAAAAGCGCACTCTTGTAAATCTGAAACTTTAAACACTACTGCGCATGTCTCTGCAATCACCACAATTGCAGGAAGTGCACGATTTCCTAAGGGCCATTCAACAGGTATTCACGTCACGCAATTCAGAGTTCAGATTAAGGGAGCAAACGGCTCTGTTGGACTGGAATCGACCAGCCTCCCATCAGATATAGCATAACAGTATTATGACCGCCTTGTTTACTGTGAGTGGCCCAATAGTCTCCCTTCTATATTGCTATATATATATATATATATATACATATATTTAGAAGTTTTTTAATTAAATGCCTATAGTCTATTATATAATGATTGGTTAATTGTCTCTTGAACAAATGTTGATTTCCCTCAATGTCGGATTGTATCTGTTGCTGGAATGGTAGAATGTATTGCTGTTTGTTATATGACTGGCCACTGACCCTATTACGGGAGGTGAATTGAGGTAGTGGGCTTCTTGCGAGGGTTTCGCGCTGTCCCGTGTGTGCACCACGAGGATAGCGTGTAAACGCGTCATGACTCTCACACTCCATTCATATCTCTCATGGTAGGGTGTCACTGTGCCAGTGTTGTGTAAATACAGCAGTGGATTTTATAGTTGAGTTGCTCCAAGTGATACGTGTTTAATAGCCTATTCTGGACGATGTTCAGTTGTATTGTTGCGGAACCAATGGGACAGGGATGTATCAATAAGTAGCCTACCTCTGAAACCAACTCAAGCTGTGTTACAAGTCGAGACAAGGCACGTCCTTTATCCCTTCTCTTATATCTGACAAGTGAGGGGGTTGAATGTTTAAAGTTGGTATGCACGCCTTGTTAGCCTACGACTTAGATTTTCTTAATTGATTTCTTTCTTAAAACTTTTGCCTGGGACACTTAAATTCATATTTGATGTGTTCACAGTTTTGATTGTATGACTTGAAGTAAACTGGATTACATTATTTCTGGTCTCCTCAATTCTCCTCAATTGATGATTATGCTTCTCTCATTTGTCCGAGAATGCAACGGTTAAATCCGTACGGTAGGATAATCTGCTAGCACGTCACTTTGAATGATTTTGGCCCGGTTATTCCTAGATATATCTTTATGATCAATTAGTTTGTGTTTGCACGACTCAATGCTCAACGCACAAATATGGTTAAGGTGTCCGTTTTGGCGTGTCAGGCATTGTGATTTCGGCAATTAGAATCTTGTCATAATTAGGAGAGTTACTCTTGACAATATAGCATGTGAGTAGAGATCTCTTATTAACTAGTTATTTGTATAATTGATTCCCGACTAATTTAACATTCAAATAGTCTAGTGTGGTGCTCTCGTAGGTGGCCACAGCGTTTAAGAGTAATCCGTCTATAATTCGTTTGTGTTCATTATATTTGGTGAGACTAGCAAGTAGGGAGCCTCTGAATCATCCTTTGTTCTATAGGAGTAAGATAACGTAACTATAAAGATACGTAACTCGAGCATTAACTTTCATCATTGATTCCCGATCAATCACGACGTCTACAACGTTGTGTCTCCTACTTTGTGGGATATTCCCAGTCAATCACTTGCATGAATGACTGTGTGCCAAGCTAACAGGTAGCATGTTTTTTCTTCACAGGCAATATTCAGTAGCCTATGTGTGAAAGCCATACGTATCAGTACAAATGCTTACCAGATGATGTTACCCACAGCCAGACCAGTGGCTTCTGGAGTAACACGGAGGGGCAAGTCAGTCTATTAATGTGCATTTGGTAATTCAAGACTATCTACAGGAGTAGGTGTATTGACACTGCCATACATAGACTTTTTCAAGGTATCCCTGATATTTGTATTAAATGGCCTTAGACTGCACATGGGGCATATACTGTTTCCTGTTTGTTATATTGTTAAGCATATTACAGATTTTGGCATCAGTTAAAGGGTGATCTGGTAAGTGAGTTTTTGTATTCATACATTTGACTCATCTCTGTGTTGTTTACGTTGTTTGTATAACCTGCACAGACATTCAGTTCTGTTGCAGCTTGTTATCTGTCTCTTCAGACAGACTAGTGGTGACCCTGTGTCACTGCAGCTATATTTGACCATGTTCCACCGCAGCAAAGGGTGAGTGGGGTGACGGCCTAATGTTAAACTTCACATAGCATTTGCATGGCCTGCCAGGAGTAAAGCCAGGACTAAATTTCTGCAACACAATTTGTAGTTAACCTAACCCTATCTGCAATGAACATGGGTTAGGGTTAGGGTTAGGGTTAGTTATGACGCTGAAAGTTATGATGCTATGCCTACGGAATTGTTCCTAGGCGCTATGTTGTTTCAACATTGTTGATCATTAAACCTTTTTTAATCTTATTTCACCACCAGGTGTACTTTAACCCAAACGATTAAACCTTTTTTAATCTTATTTCATCACCAGGTGTACTTTAACCCAAACCATTTAACCTTCTTTAATCTTATTTTACCACCAGGTGTACTTCAACCCAAACCATTCGTTTGGAAAAAGGGAAGGTTTGTACTGTGTTGGTTCGTGTGCTGCTAGTCCAACAACCTGGATGTGTCCACAATCTTTTTGGACCAGTAAGCATGTTTTAAATCTTACCAAATGTGCACCACAAACCAACACAGTGTCAAAAATCATATCCTGTCCCCAAGGCAACTTTAATAAGACCCTCCTGCATGACATGGACCTGATCTGGGTTCATGTGTTATAACATTTCAGTTAAGTTAGTTCTTTCAGCTTACATTTCCCACTTGCTGATAATAAACATTTAAATGGTTGCAGTCACATATGGCTGATTTGGTATCTAATTGTAAGGACAGGTTAGCTGTCCAAAGTCATTTGTTCTTTGTTTGTTTACAAGGTGATCTCTTTCTCTCAGGAAGGGGGTAGCTCATTTTACATTTACATTTATGGCATTTAGCAGACGCCTTTATCCAAAGTGTCTTACAACAAATACATTTGTTTAAGTAAGTGAATCATCTATCCATCAGTCATCATAAGATAAAGTAATCAATGCTTTTTTTTAATTTATTTTTTTATTAACAGGAGAGAAACTTGTACAGGGGGTAGTGGGGATGAAGAGGTCTTTAGGGGGGACCGTTAAGATGTAACCTGAAGAGATGGGTCTTCAATCTACAGCGGAAGAGAGGTAGTGACTGCAGTCATGACAGCAGTGGGAAGCTCATTCCACCAGCGGGGCGCCAGGACAGTGAAAAGCCGTGACGGAGTAGTGCGGCTGCTGCATCCACGGAGAGGCGGCGATGCCAGGCGGCTAGCGGAGGTGGAAGAGCTTAGTGATCGGGCAGGGGTTTGGGGGCTGACCATTGTAGGGAGGGGCTGTTCCCTTTGCCGCCCGGTAGGCGAGCACCAGGGTCTTGAATCTGATGCGAGCTGCTACTGGGAGCCCGTGAAGTTGCTTCTCTTTTGTATCTATTCTGATTACTTAATAGTATTTGAATTTCACCGTGAGCTGTTGTAAGGAGCCAATCTCATCAGACCATCCCAAACATCTTGATCGATATTATGTTCGTCCACTGTGTGTGATTCGATGTAGCTTGTTTGCAGAAAGTTGTTTCCTAGGGGACGTTTGCTTGTCAAGGACAGTCCCTCCTCCCTGCAATATGGGACACCTTCTGAACAAGCACAGTGGGTAACCATTATCACCGGGATTCTAACCACACACTGGACCGAAAGGGCAATGCCATCGCTGACCGCTCAGCTCATGGGGAGCAGCTCTCTCAAAGACTTTTCTCTTGTACACTCTCGATGCCTTTCGCCTCTGTTGTATACATTGGGTGGACTGAAGTGGGACATTTCAGTCGTACCCCAATCTCTCTCTGTTAGAATGTAACATTTTTCTATGAAGTATCTGCCTTGTAATAGATGTGTAAGTGTGCAGTATTATTAAAGCCTTTTGATTCATTCTATTTGACCTTTTTTGCACTAAATAAGCACAGACTCAACAATACTTTGCACATAATGATAATCTGACTCCATTGTAATTATCAATATTAGATATGCTTTGTTATCAAGAAAATATAGTCGATAGTCTCTGCCAAACATAAATGTGGAAACGGATATTAATATAAATCCGTCTACACGTTAGGGACACTAATATGCCACAAGAGACAAGTGCTTAAAACAAGGGTTGTTGCTTCTATCAACTCAGAGGAATTCGAGAAGAGGATAAAACCTTCTGCAGACCTCATTCATTTATACTTGATTTCATAAACATTTATGTTTACTAAACGACACAGAAAGTTTAATTCTAGTAAGTAATTGGGATAGTGGAAGTGCTGCATTGGACCTAATTTGGTAATAGTTATGTACTATATAATCTAGTAATCTCAGAACCCAGAATCTCATCTCTCGGTAGTTTGATTTAGTGAGACCAGTAACCTGGTCATTTTCCTATTCACAACCGTTCAATCATAATTTCAACACAATCCCGCTGTGACGTGCCAACAAGCCTGTATGACATCACAAAGGAAACTCTGACAATATTGTTTCGCTTCATAGTCAACATCAGAGTCAGCATAGTCTGATAGTATAACATTTACATAATTGCCAGCTCGTGGAAAAAATTTATCAATTGTGGGGTTGCTACTAGTAACAGTCACGGTCTGGTAGAGGGTAGCAGTAACTGGATCTCCGTTGAGCAAACAGAGAACAGAACAGTACGCGAAGAGAATGACCATCGTAAAAAATAAAGATATCTCCAAAGTTAGTGACATACCACGGGATGATGACAGAACAGAGAAGGTAAGCATTCCTACAATGTTGTGTTTGTATGAAGACTGGCTCTTTTTCTAAAACCTTTAATTTAATTTATTTGCCTTCCACACTACGAGAGAGGTTCACCGTAGAAAGGAGGGAATTGGAAGATAAATATTCATATCTTTGCCCACAAGGGTTTGATATATATTCAATCGCTGGAAAAGAAACAGTGCCCACAAAACACACTAGTCACAAATATAGTACATTGATTGAACTTCTATTGCATTTTAAATATCAAATACAATCCAGAAACAAGCTTTGGTTTGGTTCTGCACAAACATATCCACCTCTGAATGGTATTTATTTAATTTACAGGGCAATGAGAAAGGGGACCAGTGTGACAGAGGCGGCTGGTGGCTGAGAACATTGAAAGTAGGTTTTTTCCAACAAGTGGTAAATTAAACAGTATGTGGAACTGTTGTTCAGGCACCCATACATTATATTACATCAGTATGTAATAATATTAGTTGAGCAATAACGCTCTATCTAATGAGGTTGAGGTGTAGAGAAGAGCCTTCGACAATAAAGGTTTTCCCCATTCCAGCACACTCCCAACCCTGGAAGTTACCACATCCGGGACTTCATCGAGGAGGCTGGACTGAAGCCGATCCGTATGACATATGGCTTTAAGGGCCCGGGCAGAGATGTCCAGACGCGGTATGTGCTTAAGGGTGATCTGCTGCTGCCAGGGGCATACAGCTTCAATGACTCCACCCAGGAGGCACTCCAACGCCAGGCCTGCTACTCCTTTAAGAACTGCCCCCGGCCCAACAACTACACACTGGGCATCCGGGACAAGGTGGGGAGGGGATTGAGGAGGAGAAGAGTTTGGGAGGAGTAGGGGCTGCATCCTTAGTACAGTATTATATCTTTCAATAATTTTGTAGCCTGTTTTAGCCTGAAAACATAAACATGTTTTATTTTGTCCATCCAAGGAGATAGATCTTTCACCCTGCCACTATAATGTGACAGAGAAGCCAGTGCCCAAGATACCCTGCAAGTAAGCGCAAGACAATCTTCCATTATTATTCAAATATACAGTCAAATCATCACTTGACTCATAGATAGCATCAATTCCCTTGATACATTTTTTCCCCTTTTGTCTTGCTTTCATCTTCCCAAAACTCAGACAAAGACACAACCTACTGTTTCATTTTCACTACTTCACATCATGTCTGGCCAAATCCCTTTTGCATACTTCCACTCTCCTCACTCTTCTCTCCTCTTCTCCTTTCTTCTCCAATCTCCTCTCTCATAACTGTCTTTCTTCTCTCTTCCCTTGCAGACATGTAATGTTTCGTTCAGCGGTGCAGCGTGCCAGCTTTCTTCCTGTGAGTATCTAGCCCTTGTGGCTATAACTAAGGCTCCTATTGCCAACACAGTGTGCATGTATTCTAGTTGGTTCGGTATTATATGACACCAATAAAAGATTCAGTTGAAGACCTTTATTACGGAGATGATCGTTATCAGTGGCCTTCCTGGATGCTTATTATGACACTGTGTTGACTGACAAGTCATATTTGGTTGCACCACTTGCTGCAGTGCAGAGTGTGTCTGTAGTTGATGGTTGTTTGAGCTGTGAGCTGTGTTGGTAGCTGTCTGGTGTGAACAGAGAAGGAAAGGTACTACGAAATCTCCAGGGTGTCTTAACTATGGAATTTGTAGCTCTTTTGTTGTTGCTTTTAGCAGTGGCAATCCAAGACAAGTTTATTGTCATTGAACGTTAAACAGCTAAATAAATCCTGTGGCGATGGTTTCTGAGGCAACGGCCATTCAGGCAGCTGTCTGTTTGATGAAGTGAGGCAGGTTTCCCATAAATATAAGTTGGTCAGAGGTCATAAAAAGTAACTAACTGTGCTCTAACTGAAGTGTTAGAGCATTGTTATCAAACTCATTTGGAAATGGTAAAGAAAGGAGCTCAGAATGTGAAACTGAATTTCACATATGCTGAGAGAAATATCCGCTGGGCTCAAGGCGTTGAAAACCAAACAAAGAGGAGGATTGTCTTTATTCACATTTGACTTAATGTGTTCTTCCTTAGGCCAAAATGTGTCCCAGATTTGTTTGTGTTTTGGTGCAATTTCTGCTGCATGTGCAACTCACAACAAACCATTTGCTGTTGCCTTTATTTCAACAACATGATAATTTAAATCAAGTCTTCACTGTTGTTTTGTCTGATATGGCACCTTAAAGGCATCGTAAAGGCTTGCTGCTCTCTAGTAGAAAAACATGGTGGGACCTGCACTGCACTCGTGATGTATCCATGGAAATAGAAGCACAAGGTGCTCGCTGCAGCACGGCCCGCTGACACCCATAATTAATGAAAGGTCAAAGGTTCAACAGACATTCGTGGTATGGGCCAGTTATCTGTGCCACACCGGGAGAATGTGGCGGTCGCTCAACAGCAGCCAAAAGTAGGCCAAGAACCATATAACCTAGCATAGAGGCAGATCAGCACCATGGCTCATTGTGGGGGGAGGCGAAAGAGTTGCATTCCCCTGTGTCCTCTCTAAAAGCTCCTGTGAAATACACCTGCATTAGCACCGACTGCACGGATCTGCTCCCGGCAGGCTGGCAGGGCCAGGCAGAGCAGATCAAGTGAACTTGCCACTGGAATCAAATGGCATGTAATGATAGCAGCCACCTTTCTCAGGGGCAGAGAGCGAGAGAGGCTTCTCCCAGTTATTTTTGGGCAGGCTCTCTCTTTTCTTCTCTCACTCTTTCTGATAGAATATGAATAAAAGAATCAGGATCTCTCTCAGCCTGAGCAGAGACACAAAAGCGAAAAGGGAGGTGTCAGGAGGGGAGACTCTGTCTGACTACTTGTGGTGACCAATATGTCTGTTAGTGGGTAGAGGACAGAGAAAACTGAAAGCCAGCGATAGACATACATTTGTTAATTTCAGGTAAATTGTAAGCAACTAAGCATTGTATGCAATCCATTTAAATGAGAACTAGCATATTTGCCATGGTTCTTTCTTTCCCGTGTACACATGCAGAGGGAGGGACCTGCTCCTGGACACTACAACCTAAAAACTGGGCCCACCAATGGCATCACATCCTGTTTCAGATCCACAGTGCCCCGCCTTTACAGTGTGCGCTCGGTGAGTGGCTCACAATCACATTCTAGTCTCACCGTGCATGAAAGTACTCTCCGTTTTCTTCACCCACAATCAGCGGCGTTTAGTTTGTGAGCTTTTCTCTCTTGTTTGGCAGAGGACACCGGGACCAGGGACCTACGAGCCGTCCTTGCAGATGGGCCACCGTCTGGGGACTGAGGCCAACATGGGCCGAGCCCACGGTCTTTTCTTCCGCAATGTATTCTAGATGGACAGCATCATCACCCAGACCCAGCAACCATCTAGCTGCCCTCCCGCTACACTCACCCTCATTGACTCATAGAATGCATGTGACTATGGCTGACAACGGTTATTTTTTCTCTGAGTAAAACAAACTGAAGCCCCAATGAAAGGACATCTCTGGCATGTGATTTCCAATGCCAGTCACAAACACATCCTTTATCAGGCCAAAGACACAAAAAGTAGATCACATAAAGATTGACCAGACCCATTACACAAATCAGGGATCATATTCATCTGCATTGCAACACCAAGTGCTTCTGTCTACCAAGTGCTTGTGCCTCTACTCCCGTCTCTCTGCTGGCAGGCTGTTGCTATCTCGGCTCTGCTATGCACCCGTGAGGGGGGAATGTAACTCAGTCATCCATCACATGCACATAGCTTAGTGTGGCATGCTGCTCACTCAGATAACACATTTAACATTAGGAGAGCAGGCGGTGTCACACAATAAAACAGCTATTCTTATCACTACCTATACACATACTCTCTCAACAAGCAAAACAAGCAAGAGAGAGTATTGTTAGAGACAGGTTATACTGACACGGACCACTTACTTGATAGGGGTCAGACCGATAGAGAGCATAAGGGATTTGTAAACAAACTACACATGAGAATAGGCTCAGTGAGAACAGACCTTTTATGTAAAAAAGACATTCTGTGTGCAGCTACATTAGTTGAAAGAGAACAAATGGATGCGACTTGACATTTTGTAGACGTCGCACTATGCATCTAACTGGTTTCTTTACCCTGTACTCTATTGATGTCAATTCACAATGTCTGCGTCTCCCAGTAATCCCAAATTATCCGTCAATATTATCCTAGCACATCTATGCGCCCTTTTCTTTAATCCCCCAGCACTTAACTTCTTCAGCTACCGACACACAAGTGATTCAAGTGGTTCAAGAGCAGGGCTCTCATTCTGCTTATCATTATTTAGGAGACAAAGGAGCACACTATTCTATCAACATAGTTTTGGGGTGGTCTCAAGTGTTATCTGAGAATCTGGGGTCAGGGGACTAGCCACCAGAAATTCCCATCTGCCATCTTAGTGGTCTCCATGGCAGCACTCTGATCCCTAACAAATGCCTCACAATGATGACTTACTGTAAAACCCTCAGAGGCTGTCAACAACATACACACACACACACACACACACACACACACACACACACACACACACACACACACACACACACACACACACACACACACACACAGCAACACTCTCATCAGTGAGGAAAAGATCATATCTGAGTGACCCTAAATCAATCCTCTTTCTAAAAGGCAAAACACGTGTGAAATCAGGCAAAGCACACACTGTGGCCACACAGTCAACTAGAGTCTAGAGCCTGCCACAAGCACGCGCACATGCAACCACATTCAATATTTTAAATACGATGACTTATGTCTGTTTTCCATGACATTGAGTAAAAATAAATAGACTTGTTTAATAACTGATCACTCCCCCTTAAGGGAAAACAGTTGGGTCAAGTTTACTGCAGGATTAAGTCACTTTCATTTCATTAGAGCCATTTGGTGTCAGGACTAGTAGCTAAGGCAGCCCAAACATGAACTTTAAGATTCAAACAATAGCTTAATGAAATCAGGAGTGTGTTGAAGAGGTGCCATGCTACAATCATGGATGTTTGAAAATCTGGTTAATTGGCAGGTCTGAAAAAGGACATGACCCAAATACAGCAGTTCAGAGAAACAGCCCCAACACAACTTGAAATCAATTAGAAAATAATAAATAATGTTTTGTGAAATAATTTGATAATTTCCCAGCAGATCAACAACAAAAGTTTATATTTCTACGAGTATACTGCAACTTGTATACAGCAAGGATGTTTGTATTGCAGGGTTGGGGGTCAATTCCTTTTCAATTCGATCAATTCAGGAAGCAACATTTAAACTAATTGTTTTCAAATATTGAACTGGAATTCTCATACACTGAACTGATGACATTTAAAAGGAAATTACCTCAACCCTGTTATGCTGCCCTCTACCAAATCTGGGGAGACAAAAAGAACGCACACAGCACAATACCCAAAACAAAACTATTGTCAATTCACATTGTGTTGAGCCAAGATAGCCCTCCAACACAATCTACCGTTATCTCCTCTCAGTCTCTCCCCTGTATTACATGACTGCCTTCAGAAACTCAAGCCTGCTCCTGGGGCCCAATAGTAAAAAGACACACAGCTGAGTTGTCATGGGTGTTGCTCACTCATGTCCTTTCAAAGCAGGGTCACATCCAGTACTCTCATCGCCACTGACACCATAGTGATGACTACTGTGCAAAGGAATTCAACAGGCAGCATGACACCAGGGGTGGGTGACCTTTCACCATGCCATTGACTGACAGGTGTGATAGGCGGACATTACCGCTCTATTAAATGACTTATAAAAGTTTCATAAGGTTGAATAGGCTGCTGTTAGCGAACAAGAAGGGGTCATTGTTTACCCATTAATAGCGCTGGCATGCTGTTGACCACATGGATGAGGACCAAGTCTGTTTTAGGGTGATCAGGTGTGTCGGATTGTTGAAATACGAAACGCATGAGGCAAGGCTGCGGGTGGCTTTTGTGTTGTAACTTAATTTCATTACTTTTAACTGCCTACACATAAAAGGAGAGGTGAATTTGAGTTCAAAGTGGTCTTAGTTGGCTTGTGTCATTCAGAATAATGTGTGCAGCACTGTTAAGGTTTCAGGGGAATAGTACTACTTCCTTCACACTTAATTAAAAGTACAACCAACAAAGATTAGGTTATGTGGCATAAACACACGCCATCCCTTCCTGACCTTGAGTAGTTATCACCAGTTTTTTTGACATTCTTATTGCCGCACATGACCTATGCTAACCCCCCTGGTACCTGCTACGGTAGATACCCCCACCACCCCTTCAGTTACCCCCTGGGTTTGGCACGCTGATGGATCCTTCTGTGTCCTGAATGGCACCCCCAACATACTGTACTTGGCCATTACTCTTGGCAAACTCTACCACTGTCTTGTTTACCTGTTTTCCAGTGAGCAACAACAAACAGATCCATCACAGTGTGTTGTGGGGGTGGAGGGCAGCAGGCTGTCATGAGTGTAACTGGGCCTGGACACCTGAACTGCCCCCCCCTTTACCCCTTGGCCCTACAGTGCTCAGGTAGAGCTGGGAGCCCAACCACCTGTGGGTAACCAGAGAGCTCCGCCAGGGCCACTTGACATCACTCTGACGCAGACACACACACGCACGCACGCACGCACACGCACACGCACGCACACACACACACACACACACACACACACACACACACACAGCGTGAAAGACACATAGGAACAAATCACTCCTCCTGGAAGATAAAGGGCAGATAACACAGACACGTACAAACACTCACACACACTCTGACACATAACACCTGAGAAACGAGACATAGTTCCGACACACACATAAAACCTGATGTACACGTACAATCACACATACTGTTACAAAGTAATACAGTATGTATGATAAATTAAAAAGGTAGATTCTGTCAAACCACCAAAGCTGTGGGCTCTCTCTTTGGGCACTAAAACCCAGTGCCTTTAGAGGCTGTGTATCTCAGGTCTTTCTTCAATTCCTCACCTCTCCTCTCTTCCTTCTCAAAATGCATTGGAGAAGAAGATCTAAGGTTCCTCCCCTTTGACCTTTTAACGTTTTGAGAAGGAAGTCAAGGAGAGAGGACACTAAGAATGGAGGGAAGACTTTTGAGAGATTCTGTCTGTATCTAAGACTCTCCCCAGGCTAGGCTACTAGACAGGGATGTACTGAGCACGTGCAGAAGCAGTTTGAAGGGATGGTGGCGGCTAATTATTCAGGCCGGGCCTCAGGTCAGGCCGATGAATGAACCCGTCATCAGTTGATTTCATCCTGAGAGGCTCTGCGGCAGGCCAGGTAGTTCATTTATCTGTCTCCTTTTACATGTCTGGTCCTTACTGCAGCGTCATACTATAGATCACTCCACAACCATGGGGATTTTGCTATTCATCTCCTACCACGGGCCCAACACACACTAATGAGGGAGAAAATAGAGGGGAGTATGTGGGTGAATACGACGGAAGAGACCAAGACATTTTTGTGCAGACATTTCAGTCCTGTAATGCGATGCGGCCGTGAGAGGGTTAATATAGATGCTTGCTTACAGAGACGAGACTGGGATTCTTCCCATAACAGAAATCAATTTAGAACAAAGAGAGTCATTGATTATAGCAGGCCCATACCTCACGTGGTGACAGTTGACATCAAACAGGCCCAGTCAAGACCAGAGAGCAGCACAGCAGGAGTATACGGCTGTGTGTGTGTGTTTGTTGCTCAGCAGACTAGCATCTCTCTCGCTTCCCCACTTACTCAAACAAATGATGGCTGCTAGGCAACCAGGCCACATCACATCACTTCAAGCAGAGAGGGGAGAGGATTTAGAGAGAGAGAGTGAGTGAGAGAGAGAGAGAGAGGGAGAGAGAGGGAGAGAGAGAGAGAGAGGGAGAGAGGGAGAGAGGGAGAAGAGGGAGGGAGGGAGAGAGGGAAGAGGAGGGGGAGGGACTTTGGAGGCAGAAACTGTGCTGGCAGTGTTACATAAGATAGCAGCTCCAGTCCCACTGCTCATGAATGTGGTCAGACACTCGGAAGTGATGTTGATTAGTCACAAGTGACAAGACAGATGAAGACACACAGTTCAGTAGTGATTTAAAGGCATAATTTATGGGAAGAATTATGGACAAAAGTCGAAAACACACAAAAACACAAATACGATGAATCATTTACAGTACAAACAAAAACCAGTCATTTCAACACCACACAGACACAACTCCACACATACACTACAGGACTGAGTGATCTCAGTCAGTCAGTCAGTCAGGAGTACTGTAAATGGAATGATTGCACAGGGTCCCTGAGAGAGAGAGAGAGAGAGAGAGAGAGGGAGAGGGAGAGAGAGAGAGAGAGAGAGAGAGAGAGAGAGAGAGAGGTGTGGATGACAGTATCATTGTGTGTATGCTTGTGTTTGAATGCATGTGAATGTTTGATTTGAGAGAGAGAGTGAGAGAGACACAAATAGAGAAAGATATCAAAAGAGAGGGAAAGGAGATATTGCACGTGTGTGAACGTGTGTGTGTGTGTGTGTGTGTGTGTGTGTGTGTGTGTGTGTGTGTGTGTGTGTGTGTTGATAAAGGTGCAGTGAGGTGAGGTGTAGGTTGAGTCTCCAGCCCTGCTCCTCCTCACAGCTCTCGGGGGATGATGGTGAAGGGTCTGATGGGGCAGGAGGCCTCCAGCTCCAGGGCGGTGAGAAAGCAGTCTGGAGCCTGGCTGCTGCCCCTCGATTGCAGTGCCTCCCCCAGGCCGCTCCACGCCTCATGGGCCGTGCTTTGGGCCTGCACAGCGTCCCGCAGAACCTTCTCCCCCAGCCCAACGCGCCCCGACCGCACCAACAACTGACCCTGCGTGGTGGTGGGAGGATAGGTCATATTGTTACTAGAATCAGACAGCCACGTTCCTATCTGTTGCCTGTGACTTTCTTCTGTCTTGTATGTTAGACCCATCGCGTCTCGATATTATCATCTTCTTCAAACATGGTTGTTGACGACTATTTTCCTTATATTCAATCATGAAGGAAGTAACACTGGTCACCTAGCAAATAAACAAAACAATTGGCAGTCATAACAAGTGAAGCTGTGCCCACTTGATAAACTCTTTGGTTTCATACAGTATCAAACTTTGCAATTGGCTTGGCAGGAAAGATCCCCTAAGACATGAGATATCCCCAGACAGAACATGATGTGTCAGGAGCGCACATGCTGGTCCTACTGGGAGGACACTTAGAATCCAGAGAAGTAGGTGCCATGTCCAGCCTCCTGTAAGTATGCTAGTTCAAGGTTTTGTTTTTGTCCAAACTCTTCATTTGTGCTGGCGTGTTTAGTGATGATTACAGCCAGGGGCACTCCCAGAAAGGATGGTGTGTGTGTGTGTGTGTGTGTGTGTGTGTGTGTGCGTGTGTGTGTGTGTGTGTGTGTGTGTGTGTGTGTGTGTGAGTGAGAGGGCAGTGGTCAGCGCAGCGTGACATGTCTCTTTGGCACTCCTCTCAGCTGGGGCACTTTGTGTCTCAAGAGCCCAGCATAACACGGTATCACGCAACTGACCAAGGGTATGAAGCCCGCCAGGGACTGAGGCACACACACAACCCATATCAAAAACATTAATAAAAACTCTATACAGTTCTTATATGGCTAACAATGTACATTTGTATATGTTCGGTTTTATATGCAAATACTCAATTTGTATACGTGTCCCTTATATGACTGATACTTCATACACTCTGACACACCTGAATGCTTTTATATTGTAATAAGGTATGACGTTGTATATGGATCATCTCTAAATATTGTAAGAAAAGTGTACATTCCGACAAAGACAACATCTACAAAGCATACATCCTGTATAGGCTATATCGTATTTATTTCTATTAATATTTTCGATAAATATAATTTTACTTTTGAGAAAAATGTATGTTTTGACAAAGGGAACTGGTATATGAATGGCAGTGATCCAATATGCTGTAATAGAAATAAGGCCATGAAAAATCATCCTCCCTAATGAATGGCACCAGCCGCCACTGTTGTAAACAAACTAGCTTCAAAACATGGTTAAAACTATAATGTTGATCTCATTATGGTCAGTCCTTGCATCCATAGTGCACATATCCTATAACTGACTGGCCTGTCCCAAATATATATCAGCTTAAGGAGGTCTGTTTGTTGATTGTTTCAATAAATGCCTAAAAAGCTTGGTACAGCTGTCTTGCCTCATCATAGCCCAAAATACGAGGTTGGTTCACCTCATAGTTTGTAAACGTAAAGCTTGGAAATATGTTGTTTATAACTATGATTTCAATAGAAGGAACTGTTCATCCTTGTCTGTTCTGTCTATAAATTCTCTTCCCCAGCTCAGCTTACTTGTCCTCAGCTTCGACTTTCTACACAAACAAGCGGTGTGCCACCATTTGGCTGCAAAAACGAATCGATTTGCACGGATCAATTTGCACAAACAAATTTGGATTACAGTTTTAAAGGACTTTATCTTTGTGTTGTGTTTGGAATATTGGAATATATTCAGAATTTTGCAATTAACTACAATACTCTGGTGTTCTCTTTTTCAGACCCTACATGTTGCATGGGTTGTTATCTGACTTTTTTATACAATAGGTGATACATTTTCTGTCTACAAATTGCTCAACGCATACATACACATGTGCCAGATGTGACGGGAATCTACCATGAATATTGTATGCCATATACATTACTTCTAAATTCCATATACAACATAATGTTTCCTATAGACTTTTTATAAATCTTTTCCATATAGGATACACACACGCACACGCACACGCACACGCACACGCACACGCACACGCACACGCACACGCACACGCACACACACACACACACACACACACACACACACACACAGAGTGCAAGTGTGCCGGGCATCAGACAGACGAGTTTTGTTATGTAGGCTCTGCTCACAAGCTCCAGATTAATTGGGCTGAAATTCAGAGAGCTCTCTAGAGAGGATGCTCCCTGTCTCTCAGCTCCCCTCTCTACTGTCTCTTCGTACTCTCTCTCTCTCTTTTTCCTTTTTGTGTGTGTGTGTGTGTGTGTGTGTGTGCATATGCGTGTGCGTGTGTGTGTACGTGCGTGTGTGTGTGTGTGTGTGTGTGTGTCACCACAAGCTTACACTTGGAGACTTACGGTAAAATAACTCATGAGCACAAAGGCCTCGACAGACCACCTAGAGGTGAAACAGACTTTCACACGGAGAAAACTGATTGGAAGTTCAGGGAGACATAGAAAATCTGGGTGAGAGAGAGAGAGTGCCCTAAGCCAGAGTATGTGTACAGTGTCCGTGGCCCAACCCTATGGCCATGACCCTGGCCAGTGCCCCTTACCTGAACCCTCTAATACCATCATGGGGCGATGTGATCCCGGGTTGGATGAGCTGGAAATGAGCTGTGATTACCTATTGGCCCTGTCTGTCACCACTCCTTAACTCTCTCTCTCTTTCTCTCTCCCCCCCTCTCTCTCTCTCTCTCCCTCTCTCCCTCCCTCCCTCATACTCTTTTTCTCTCTCTCCCTCTCTCTGTCCGTCTGCCAGACCTGACCTGACTGACAGGGGCCACTTGTTAGGAAATGAGACTCCTTATGTCAACACCAAAAAAACGAATCCAATCAGTCAAACACACATCCATAAAGATAGGGAGAGAGTGAGAGAGAGAGAGGGTGGGGGGAGATAGAGGGGGAGAGGGAGGGAGGTAAAAACTGGGAGAGATGAGGAGAGGTAAAGAGCCGATGCATACAAGGGCGGACAGGCAGAAGCAAACTCCCCATCCTATCTTCCTCTCTCGCTGGTTATCAGCTGGTCTTTCTCAATAGAATACATTTCCCTGGTTGCTAGGCAATCCCATAAAGCACTGAGAAGGAACCAAGAGTTATAAATAATGTATTTGCATTATCTAATCAGTTGGCAGCCACCCCCATCCAGAGGGGAGAGAGAAGAGACAGGGAGAGAGAGAGAGAGAGAGAGAGAGGGAGGACAACAGAGAGACAGTGTACAGTATGTATGCGTGTGTGTGTGTATACATCTGAGTGTGAATATGTGTGGTTGTGTGTGAGAGAGAGAGAGACTTTACAATCACCTCTAAACAAGTGACCCCCAAACACTCCATAACAAAGGCCTAATCTGCCAAGAGATGAGCCTGGAGAAGAGTGTCCTCAGCCAGCTGGTCCTGAGGTTCAGTTCCCCAAACCAAACCTATTTGACTATGTCAGACTGAGTGAGCATATCCTGGCCATAGAGAAAGGCCATCATAGACAATACTGGTTTCCCAGAGAAGACAGGCTATGCTTACTCTGCCCACAAAATGAGGTAGAAACCAAGGTACATTTCCTAACCCCATGTAAACAATACAGTGAATTAAGAGATATTATGTTGGTTTGTTACCTATCGTATATCGTATGATTGTTTGTGATTTTTTTGGCTGTGAATACATTTGTTTGTTCATGCCAATAAAGCCAACTGAATTGAATTAAATTGAGATAGAGGGGACCATAGAGAGACAGCAGTGTGTGTGTGAGGTGGGATAGAGTGGGTCCTTCTGTGTGAAGAGGCCTGTGTGTGTGTGTGTGTGTGTGTGTGTGTGTGTGTGTGTGTGTGTGTGTGTGTGTCTGTGTGTGTGTGTGTGTGTCTGTGTGTGTGTGCGTGCACGTGCGCGTGCGTGCATGCATGTGTCTGTGTGTGACTCACAGCATCAGCCCTAGGAGCAGAGGTGATGGGATGTGGAGGATGTTGAGAGTGGTTAGAATCATTTAACACCACAGCCAGGAGGAAGGCAGGCTCGTCCAGGGCACAGCTTCACTGCCTTTGCAGTCCAGCCATCCCCCCTATCCAAAAATACCCCAACCAGCTGGCCACGGCTATGACTCACTCACACTGTCTCATATCACACACACACACACACACACACACACACACACACACACACACACACACACACACACACACACATTTTAGTCCCTTAAGATGTGTAAAAAGTGGTGCACTGTTCCACACACTTTGTTTTGATATTTCATAATATCTTGTGCGCCTTACTCATAACTTCTCTCATTCCTGTGACTGGTGAGGTGGTGAGTAGAGATTAGGACTGATAAACAGACTCTCAACATTGGATAAACTAATAATCCATAAAACTCTAACTAACCCATGCTAGTAATAAAGTATGATCCAACTCGCAGCACTGTTTGTTTGGGCCGTAAAAATCCTCCTCTAGGAATGATGTCCTCCAAGATTAGGAGTTGGGATGGCTAACCTCAAAACCCTCATTGTTGCACAGCACTGTTACAGGCAGAGAGACAGCCATGTGAATCTCACCCACACATAGGGCCTACTGTGTCTAAAAGCCTGCATCCAAGCTAGAAATAGCTGCAAGGTCAGGGATTGGTCATATGCTACAGGATTTATTCTACACTCCTCTATGTTTCAACTAACATGCTGTTCTCTATCACACGTACATATACAATACACACATGCACTCAACACACACACACACACACACACACACACACACACACACACACACACACACACACACACACACACACACACACACACACACACACACACACACACACACACACACACACACACACACACACACACACACACATATCTGTCCTTTCTTAGGAGAGGCCCTACTGGGACAGTGCCAGCTGGCTACGTTTTAACTTTTCACCCCATGGGATTGGTATTCCCACTGGCCAAATATGGAGGAGAGGAGCACCTCTCTCACCCCCTTGAGGATTGTGTGCTTTATCAAGCATGCACACACACACACACACACACACACACACACACACACACACACACCACACACACCACACACACCACACACACACCACACACACACACACACACACACACACACACACACACACACACACACACACACACACACACACACACACACACTCACACACATATACTGAACAGAAATACACTGGCCTTATGTGGTCACACAAGTCAAATAAGCACTTACTAGTGCAAAGTCAATCTATGGTTACTATGGAGACCACATGGGCGTATGTGTGGTGGTAGCAGTCTTGGATTTCAGGAATATCCCTCTCCAGTCTTTTCACCATGACAACAGAGAAAGGTCAGGGGTCAGAGATGCTGTGGTTAATCCACTGGATGAGCAGAGATGAGAGGGGTGAGGGACTTATAGAGAGGGGGGGGAGAGTAGGAGATGATCAGCTGAGAGATGAGAAAAGAGATGGGGAGTGAGTGAGATCTAGAGAGAAAGAGAGAGAGACATCTGGCCTGGGGCTCTTTGAGGACACGATTAATTGGACAATTTCCTTTAGCCGAGGCACTATGCTTTTTAGATGTGCTCTGAGGTTCCTTATAGAAATACACATATTAGCCTGTTGATCTCCCCTAGCCTTTGCGTGTGTGTGTGTGTGTGTGTGTGTGTGTGTGTGTGTTTGAGTGCGTGTGTGTGTGTGCCTGGGTGTGTGCCTCACCAGGTGTACTAGTACATGGTGTCCCCTGGGGTGTATGGCCAGGGCCTCATCGTAGGAGGTCTTGGCTTCGTCCAGGTTCCCGCGGAGCTCGGCCAGTCTCCCCCTCAGCAGCAGCACACTGGGGGAGGTGGGGAAGAGAGCCCCTGCCTCTGCCACACAGAACTGGGCCTCCTTCACACGCCCCTCCACCATGAACAGCTCCCCTACAGCACAGAGAAGAGAGAGAGAGAGAGAGTCACAATGTTCATCATTAGTTCAATTGTATATCATTAATAATATTTGAGAGAGAGAGAGAGAGAGAGAGAGAGCGAGAGACAAGTCTATGAAGAAGAAGTGAAAGTCTATGAAGTGTTTGTAACCAAAATGTTAATTCTAACGTTAATTCTATGTATTCTGTAATGTCTTTATTGTTGATGTTGATTGTTGAGAGAGAGAGCATCAAGAGCTATGTGCAGGTAGAGTAAGAATGACATCCAATATCATCAGCTGCAAGGCCATTTCTGTTTGACATGACTCATCCTATTTTATCTTCTATTCAACAGGTTAGTTGAGAGTACATTAAGCATATTGTCATTTTAACTGTTATACATAACTGTACATTTATACACTTAAGGCCCCACGTACGCAAGCACGCACGCACACGCACGCACACGCACACGCACGAGCGCGCACACACACACACACACACACACACACACACACACACACACACACACACACACACACACACACACACACACACACACACACACACACACTCTCAGGGCCAGAATTTAGTGCCTGGGAAGTAATGAGACTCTTGCCTAAATAAGGGCATTGCATGCTGCTGCTTCTGCTGTGGCTCAAGA